>NC_140966.1:79892887-79905387 GCF_056783735.1 Eptatretus burgeri
AATCCTGACCGCCCAGGCATGCAACTTCTCATCTGAATCAGCGCCCACAGCAGGTGTCTCGTGTTCACCTCCATAAGAACACTTCCACACCAGGACATGTCAGCTGCTGGAACACAAGTTGTGGACTTATACACTGTGTGACATAATAGTCTGAAAGACTTTCATTCTGATGCAGGTTCAAAGAGCGATTTACCAGTCTTAGCAATGGAGGGGATTTCAACCCATGTGTCACCATGATCCTCTGGCTTCCCTTCTAAATCCTATAGCATGATGCCATGGGAAGTATGTATTGAGCCCATTCCAGTCAGGTTGTTCAACAGCTGGTCAAAGTTGTCAAACTCCGAGTGGAACACAGAGGGTGCATCTGGAGAACGAATGATCTGAGTTGATAATAGACTTGACGTTTCTTCCACAGCCTTGGCTATAGCTGTTTCCAGCTCGAGAGAGAATGAGTAGTTTTGTGAGTGTCCCATTCTATTCAACAAGGTGATCAATCTCTACCTCCTGAACAAGTGCCGTGGTGTCCTGAATATCAGCATGTGCTTTGGTCATTTCCACTCACCATTGGTAGCCACATGGCAGATATCTTATCCTATCGAATTGACAAGTTGGTGTACTTTTGACGTGTGTATGGTGGCCTTCCCAGCTATGACAAAACTCAATAATTTCTTCAGTTGTGATGGTAATACATCATCCACATTCTCAAGGAGGTCCTGAGCAGAGAGGGGCCATTTCAGTTCATCTGACTTTGCAAAGCAGTTGAGAATCACTTGGTGGAGACAGCTTCCACATTCTTGGATCATGTCTCTAGAATCGAGTTGGTATGCAAGGTATCAGAGTTATTCACAATATATATTTGGAATTTTCCTGTGCAATCAAGCTTGCAGAGAGACAGCTCGTCTTTATATTCCTCATGTTTCTCAAGCTCAATTATGAGGTTCTCACTCTGGTAGTTGGGTTTGTGAAGTATGTGAGCTGTAACCTGCTGAGATATATATATATATATATATATATATATATATATATATATATATATATATATATATTACATATATCTATCAGTTTTATCATTTTCTTGTTTTTGAGAATGTCCGTGTTGATTACTTTACACACATCAGCAAATGCAAGACAATGAATTTTAATTATCTCAGTTTGCCTCTGTCATTTCTCATCATTCTTGCTCCTCCATTTTGCAGGCGTCTGCACATACTCCACACTGCAAGACCTGTGATATTTCACTTCACATGCAAATAAATATTGGCCTCTGATCCGTACCAGCAGTTTCTCATTTCCACCCTGCTCAGCCATTTCAAGACAGATTTCCAACCATCACATTCAAAGTGACACATTCTTTCAATTGTCCATGTCCCCTTGAGCTTGATTTTCTTCCTCACTTCAGAATTGCAGATAATACAATCTGTCTGAATAAGACATTGTCACCTTTATCTGAACTGCTTCTACTTGCTCGAGTGGAACATGATGTTTCAGATGAATGAGATTGTTTGTTTACCAAGGTGGTTGAGATTCATAGTAAACCTCTGATAAGTTTCTCTGTGATATCCACGATGCTCTGTGATGACATCAGGGATAAGTTTGCATGTTTCTGTCATCTGGTAGATTGAACCAAGAGGTTAAGAGAGAAATGCCGCCACAAACATTTCCTCTCCACGAATGCCGCCATCTTTTCCCCAACAAACAACAACATCAACAAACAACGTCTCCTCACCTTCGTCTCCACAAACACCACCATCTTTTTGCCAGCAACGGCATTCCACAAACGAACGGCATCTCCGCCGACAGACGCGGAGACCCCCTCGTTGCGGCGAGGGCCGGTGATTTCTACCACGTCCGCTTTGTCCGCGTTTGACGGCAAGATCGGATCAGAATGACAAAAGGGGCGGAGCCAGCGGGGGGGGGTGAAGGGTCAGAGGTGAAAGACCAAACACCACCCCCCCCAAACCCAATAAAAGGCGGGGCTGAAGCCCCGGGAGTTCGGTTGAGTCTGGGTTTGTAGTTTTGTATGGGTTCGTGGTTGAGTCTGGGTTTGCAGTCTGGGTTCGTGGTTGAGTTCGTTCGGAGTGGAGCTGGGAGTGGAAGTCGGGGTTGAGGTCGGAGTGGAGCCTGGAGTCCAGCCAAGCAGAATTGTGGGTCGGTGGAGGCAGCCGGAGAGAAGTCGCCAGCCAGCCGCATAACGGTCCAAACGACGCTGAGGAGTGAGCGGGCTCTTAAGAGAGCATCAACTCTAAAAGAGCAAGGCCCGTTCGCTCCTCTGAGGCGTCGTCGGCTAGGCCCGATCAACCAGGCCGCATGGCTAGGCCTGAACCAACTGAGCTGCCAATACACCAGCTGCCGTGTTGATGACGAGACATCGAGGGTCGCCCAGCGAGTCACCACGAGGGTGGCAGGTAACCTGCACAGTCTCGCGGAGCTCCTTCATTCTTCATGGCTCCGTGGAACATTAAAGGCCTACGGGCCCTGTTCTCCCTGTTCTTTTCTGGGGTTTTTGCATGGAAGTCTGTGGCTCCTTGTCTATAAGTAGAATTGTTATAAGTGTACATAATAAATAGACAACGGCTGTAGGTTTTTCTTGCTCGTGTCTTGTCCCTTACCCCCATTGCTTCATTGACTGCATGCGTGTAAAATAAATGTCATTGTTTGAATATTCACCTGCTCGTTGCGTCCCTTCATCCATTGAGCTGCCGTAATTGCGTTCGGAATAATAGCTGGTTTTTAATAGCCGATAAGATAATCGAGTCCGACGGGGCTTGGCGATAATAAACCGCTTGGCAATCG
The DNA here is from genome assembly GCF_056783735.1 of Eptatretus burgeri. Lineage (NCBI taxonomy): Eukaryota > Metazoa > Chordata > Myxini > Myxiniformes > Myxinidae > Eptatretus > Eptatretus burgeri. The sequence goes on from NC_140966.1 coordinate 79,895,681, forward strand.
CAAACGGTGCGAGCTGCTTAAAGCGGCTCGTGTCCGTACGGGTCCCGTCGAGGTGTAAATCCCCGGCATTTCTGTCTGCGCGAATACTTAGGTAAATCAACAATTTTGCGATCAACCCTGTCGCGCGTGGACAGAACAAACCCGTAGCTGGATTTTGGCGTTGATCCGAAAGCTGCGACTCGATTGCCACGGTCGGTAGGCGCGCGGCCGCAATTAGCTAAAAGCGGTTGCCCGCACGCCGGCGCGGCGGAGAACCACAACACTGTTGTCAGGGAGTGGGATTTAAATCCATCTTCCTCCAAACTAAATTGACGGAACCAGATCAAGGGTGTGCGAGGCGACCCTCCGGTTCCTTTAAATTACCAGCGTGGAAAGATTTTATTACCGATATGCAAAATGGCAGCTCAAGGCGAGCGGGGGCAGGAGGGATTAGGGTTAGATTTAGAAATGAAAGAATCTATGGCTCAGGAGGGAGTGTGTTTGGATATAGGATCTATGATGCAGGAGAAACCCGTACCAGAAGGTTGGGAAAAGCAGCAAATCCGTTTATCTGGTTGGTTTTATTATTTCAACCCTCTCACTAATCATTGGCAGTGGCGGCACCTCGGGAAAGAGACTGCGCAGCAGAGTATGGATCAGATGAAACAAATAATGGAAATGATGAGACAAATGATGCAAAAGATGGACGCAAATGTGCAAAGCATGAAAAACAAAATGAAAACGAATGCACGCGATATAAACAGCAATTTGGATGCAATGAGGGGCGGCATGAATGATGATATGCGAACCCAGCGGGGCGAAACGCAGAGCATTGGGCTGAATCTCCAGGCTGGGCAAAAGGCAAACGTGGAAATTGTGCGCAGCGAAACGCGAACGACGGAGCACAAAATGGCGACGCCACGTGTTGGAGCGAACGAGCTGGGAGGGAGTGCAATGGCTGTCCGGCCCGCGATAAAGACGGGTGAGGACACAATAAATCGGGAGACGTGTTGGGGGAGACTCGTAAAGGTGACGGTGACAGAGAGGGAAAAATTAAATGGGGGTGACTGAGACGTGTACGAGACACGTAGAAACGGAGGTAATGAACGAGGTGACGGAATTAACAGAGACACAAAGGGAGACGACAAAGGAAATAGAAGTATTGCCAGAGATGAGGGAGATATACCGAGTCGAGAAGGAATTAAATAAAACGAAGGAGGAAACAGAGACGAAGATCCAGCAAGAAACTAATAGACAGGAAGAGACAACAGAAATAAAATGTATAGAAACGCAGGAGGTTGAGGAAATAATAATAGAGACGATGGCAGAAATAATAATGGAGACGAAGGAAACAAAAGAGGTGACAAACGCAAATAGTCACGGAAACAGAGACATGGGAGATAGAGGGTGGATTAAAAGGAATTAAAGAAGAGCACACACAAATGGAGTGAGCGAGGGACAATGAGGGGGAGCTTGGGGAATGCCTCGTGGCCCGGTGCAAGCAGCAGGATAGCCTTCTTCAGGAACGAGGGGAGGGAATATGCCCCCCTGAAGCGGATCGCGATGAGGTGAGTCCGGTCGAGCTTTGCTAGTTTGAGGGGGCGAGTGCTGTGAATGAGTACACGCGGAGCTTGGGGGTATGGAGGCCCCGGGACCCCTTGTGGTAGTGCGAATTCCCACCGTGGTTGTTCCAGTGTGTGTGGTTACGTGTGTGGTTTCAAAATGTGTGTTGAAACGTGTGCATAGCGTGAGTGAAAGGGCGCACGTGAGTAAAATGGCATGCGTGGGTGAAAGGCCGTGTGTGAAAGAAACCACACGCGTGGGTGAAAGGCCGTGTGTGAAAGAAACCACATGTGTGAGTGAAATGGCATGCGTGGGTGAAAGGCTTTTTGTGAAAGAATCCACGTGTGTGAGTGAAATGGCATGCGTGGGTGAAAGGCTTTTTGTGAAAGAATCCACGTGTGTGAGTGAAATCGCATGCGTGGGTGAAAGGCTGTGTGTGAAAGAAACCACACGCGTGGGTGAAAGGCCGTGTGTGAAAGAAACCACATGTGTGGGTGAAAGGCCGTGTGTGAAAGAAACCACATGTGTGAGTGAAATGGCATGCGTGGGTGAAAGGCTGTGTGTGAAAGAAACCACACGCGTGGGTGAAAGGCCATGTGTGAAAGAAACCACATGTGTGAGTGAAATGGCATGCGTGGGTGAAAGGCTGTGTGTGAAAGAAACCACACGCGTGGGTGAAAGGCTGTGTGTGAAAGAAACCACACGCGTGGGTGAAAGGCTGTGTGTGAAAGAAACCACGTGTGTGAGTGAAATGGCATGCGTGGGTGAAAGGCTTTTTGTGAAAGAATCCACGTGTGTGAGTGAAATGGCATGCGTGGGTGAAAGGCTGTGTGTGAAAGAAACCACACGCGTGGGTGAAAGGCCGTGTGTGAAAGAAACCACATGTGTGAGTGAAATGGCATGCGTGGGTGAAAGGCTGTGTGTGAAAGAAACCACACGCGTGGGTGAAAGGCTATGTGTGAAAGAAACCACACGCGTGGGTGAAAGGCTGTGTGTGAAAGAAACCACGTGTGTGAGTGAAATGGCATGCGTGGGTGAAAGGCTTTTTGTGAAAGAATCCACGTGTGTGAGTGAAATGGCATGCGTGGGTGAAAGGCTGTGTGTGAAAGAAACCACACGCGTGGGTGAAAGGCTGTGTGTGAAAGAAACCACACGCGTGGGTGAAAGGCTGTGTGTGAAAGAAACCACGTGTGTGAGTGAAATGGCATGCGTGGGTGAAAGGCTTTTTGTGAAAGAATCCACGTGTGTGAGTGAAATGGCATGCGTGGGTGAAAGGCTGTGTGTGAAAGAAACCACACGCGTGGGTGAAAGGCCGTGTGTGAAAGAAACCACATGTGTGAGTGAAATGGCATGCGTGGGTGAAAGGCTGTGTGTGAAAGAAACCACACGCGTGGGTGAAAGGCTGTGTGTGAAAGAAACCACACGCGTGGGTGAAAGGCTGTGTGTGAAAGAAACCACGTGTGTGAGTGAAATGGCATGCGTGGGTGAAAGGCTTTTTGTGAAAGAATCCACGTGTGTGAGTGAAATGGCATGCGTGGGTGAAAGGCTGTGTGTGAAAGAAACCACACGCGTGGGTGAAAGGCTGTGTGTGAAAGAAACCACACGCGTGGGTGAAAGGCTGTGTGTGAAAGAAACCGCATGTGTGAGTGAAATGGCTTGCGTGGGTGAAAGGCTGTGTGTGAAAGAAACCGCATGTGTGAGTGAAATGGCTTGCGTGGGTGAAAGGCTGTGTGTGAAAGAAACCGCATGTGTGAGTGAAATGGCATGCGTGGGTGAAAGGCTGTGTGTGAAAGAAACCGCGTGTGTGAGTGAAATGGCATGCGTGGGTGAAAGGCTGTGTGTGAAAGAAACCGCATGTGTGAGTGAAATGGCATGCGTGGGTGAAAGGCTGTGTGTGAAAGAAACCGCATGTGTGAGTGAAATGGCATGCGTGGGTGAAAGGCTGTGTGTGAAAGAAACTGCGTGTGTGAGTGAAATGGCTTGCGTGGGTGAAAGGCTGTGTGTGAAAGAAACCGCGTGTGTGAGTGAAATGGCTTGCGTGGGTGAAAGGCTGTGTGTGAAAGAAACCGCGTGTGTGAGTGAAATGGCCAGCGTGGGTGAAGGGCTGTGTGTGAGTGAAAGGCCGTGTGTAAGAGAGATCGCGTGTGTGAGATCGCGGTATGAAAGAGAAATGGCGGTTGGTATGCCAGAACACGCAACCGCGTGCTCGAGTGAGAGTGTCATAGAGAGGTGTGAAAGTGTAATAGCACGAGGGAGTGCGTGTGTTGAATGGCCATGAAGACGGTGCCAGACGAGGGACAAAGGCCGTGTGGCGGCCATAGCTGTTTCGAGGACCATGCCAGATTCGCACGGCAGCGCGCGTGGGGTCCGTGCTGTGCTTCGCACGAGGCCGCCGTGTGCGCGCCTGCGCGAGTGAGATCCGGTCTGGAAACGCACGCGGTGGATGTTAGCCGATCCTGCGGACGGACAGAAGCTAGGCTGGATGGATGAATTTGGACCGGATGGGTTCTCCAGGCGAGCATGTATGTAAAGCTCCGTGTGGCCTGCGTCGCACGTTCTGTTCGCAGAGCGTGCGAAGCAGCTTCCCCGATGCGTTATGCGTACCCTGGCTTGCGCGAGAAATCGCGCAGATTCGGGGTGCGAATGACGTCATCGGGGATTCCGCGGCGCGGGTTACGGACGGGCAGAGCACGTGCTCACGTGGGGAACCCCTCGAAATGCGAGGCTTGCTTTGGGATGCGCAGGGTGACATCGTGGCTGCCCGTATGGTTGGAATCCGGCAGGAGGGGAATCCCTGCCGGATGTTATCGTCCGAGAAGGGACCGGGTGCGTGAAGCGTAAACAGCTGCCGTGACGTCACGGGGAAAGAGCGCAGGTTGCGAGTTGCTGCGCTGGTGCTCGCATAAAAAAAAATAAAAAAAGAGAAAAGCAAGCCTCGCCATTTTGGGTGAACAGGATTCCTAGGCAGGGGGTAGGAGACCCCCTTGCTTAGGGCACAGGAACACCACTAGTTAGGGGGGATGGGTTGGTGATTGTTAGACCAGCTTCATGGGGCAGGGACAAGTCCTCAGGGGGCCCGTGGAATGGTTAGTTAGTGGGAACGTCAGTTTAGATTTAGGATAGAAAATGGATTTTTGGATTTGAGGACACGGACAGACATTGAGTGTGTAGAGGGGACGTAGCTTAGCTACGTAGATTAAAAGGATGTGCTACGAGTTTAAGGGATGACAAGGGAGCACGTGGTAGCTTGGGGAATGAGTAAGAAGAATGGTAGTGTTCAGCGATGTGAGCGATGGAATTGAAAGGAAACATGTTGAATGAGTGAGGGCCAGCGGGCCTGAGTGTATGGAGTGAATGTGGTATGCATGGTGCGATGAGTGATTGGGGGGAGGAGTGATTCCCACCCAAGGGACCCCGGGGTCAGAGTAATGTTAGTTAGTGGGTGAGTCAAATTGACAAAATGGAGGTCGTTTTGCTCTCTGTGAGAATGTAGGCTCGAAACCCGTTTGGAGGGGTGCAGGAGTCCAGTTGACGGGCTGGGAGCGTGGCTGTGAATGGTGAGTATCGCTTAGTGGGCACACCGGGCACCGGGATAGTCGGCCGCGGTAGGCCAAGGGCTCAAGAGGGGCCGGGATAGCATAGTGGGCACGGGTGGGCCCGCATGATGCGGGGCTCGTAGCGCCAAAAGCCACGTGGGCAGTGTCGTGGGCACGGGCACCCGGGTAAAGGTGCTCGTGGCACCAGCCTCCCACGTGAGCAATGAGGGGGAGTAGCCAGGGAGGGCACTCCCCAAATTTTAGGGAGCTGGTAGGCTCGGAGACAGTCGCAGGGCCCTGGGGTGCCATAGTTGGAGAATCGGCAGAGGGAAGTTCCTGCCAAGGGAGCCACATGTCCCAGCCATGAGAGCGTGCAAGGGAATGAGGGAAAATTGGAGGGCAAGGCCCAAATTTTAAGGGACAGCAACACAGGCGACGGGAATCTTGGTTGGTAGAACCAATAGATTAAGCGACAGGCACTTTTGGAAAACCCCGAGGTAGTTAAAGGTGTAATAAATGTTAGGGTAGATAGGGAAGTGTACCCCTCCACACCATCCATCCCTTCGCTCTTGTTGTGGGCCGCTGGACTCACCGTGATGAAGAAGATCGCTGAAGTCTGAGAAGGCCATTCTGAGGCTTGATTGGGCCTCAAGACAGGACGCTAGCTCTCCTTTATTCCCCACCAGGAAGGGAACGTAGGGGTTGGGAGTAGGCTAGGTGACAGAATAGGTTAGCCGGACAGAGACAATAATGGGGGTTAGGGAGACGACCTCAAAGGGAAAAAATAAAAAAATAAAAAAAATAAGATGGGGCTAAATTTGATTTTTTGCAAACTAAGGGAGTGGGTATGGACCGAGACAGGCAAAGGCGATAGGTTGGGAGGGAGACAGTAGGGTAGGTCGGAGCCCGCCTTCAGACCGGCCGGCACCACCGCACTCCCTCCACAAACCTCCAGAACGAGACACGAGGCCGGCTCGCTTCACCTGCCGGCCTGTTTGTGCTGCAGCGGCCTGTTCTGGCCTTGCCATGCCTTGTCTGCCTGCCTCTGCGTTGACCCCATGCTTGCTCGCCCTTGCGTTTGCATGTGCCTCTGTGTCCATCCATCACCATGTGTGCCAGGATCATCGCGCAAGTTGCGGGGACTGCCCTGCAGGCAGCCCCGCCGACCATTGTGTTTGCATGCGTCGGTGCCCATTCAGTGTTCTGCAGGGACTGCCCTGCAGGCAGCTACACACGGAGACTGCATTGAGCAGCCCGTGCACCGTGTTTTCCATCCATCCATCCATCCATCCATCTGCTCATTTTTTTGTGTTTGTTTGCATCAGTGCCCATCCGGCATTCTGCAGGGACTGCCCTGCAGGCAGCCGTACACGGGGACTGCATTGGTGCAGCCCATGCACAGTTTTGTGTTCACTGCGCTCATTTCAAGGGGGAGGCCTAGGACTGCATTGGGCAGCCGGTCACCTTCTGTGTTGATGCCTGCATTTGTTTCATGAGCCAGAGATTGCATTTGGGCAGCCTGGCTCCCTGCTTCAAAAAATGGCCTGTGGGATTACAAATGGCATGCCGGGTTGGGGTGAGTTGCCTCCAGCAGCTGAAGACAAAGCACAAGGTTCAGTGACAGACAACGGGGCTTTTTGAACAGGCCCCGAAGACATCCGACCTTCAGCTGCGGAGCGCTCACCCAAATAAACTGACTAACTTTGCCATGCTCTTTTTCCTACAGAGTCCATCAGTCCTGGGCCATGATTTATTGTAAAATGTATAAGGTTAAGGTTAAGGTAGATTGTAAATGAGTTTTGCTCCCCCTGCATGTTTGTCGTAGCGCCAGCAATTATAGTTAAGTCGTCTGTACGAGTGAGTTTGTTTAGTTAGTTACTCAGCCCGTCGGTTATTTACTTTTGGAACACCGATACACCAAATGTCGCACTCAGGGATCCGAAGGTAAATCGTACAAGGGGAAACTTACACATGAAGGCACAGGAAAATTTGACGACTCGGGACAAGTCTGTAAAAAGGGGAGGGGGTAGTGTTACGGTTGTGCAAATTCACAGAACACCATTCAGGTTCCCCGAAGATCAGTTATGTTGATAAGTGTGTGTCCAGAATAGATTTCCCCACCGATATCTCGCGGGATTTATTCGTGAGCTGGGCTGTGCATCTTTGAGGTAGTGTTATTCTTTCCTATCGTTATTTTAAACAACATCTCCTCACCACCTTTGCCACAATGAACAACATCTCCTCACCTTCATCTCCACAAACGCCGCCATCTTTTCCCCAACAAACAACATCTCCTCACCTTCGTCTCCACAAACGCTGCCATCTTTTCCCCAACAAACAACAACATCAACAAACAACGTCTCCTCACCTTCGTCTCCACAAACGCCGCCATCTTTTCGCCAGCAATTGCATTCCACAAACGAACGGCATCTCCGCCGACAGACGCGGGGACCCCCTCGTTGGGGCGAGGGCTGGTGATTTCTACCACGTCTGCTTTGTCCGTGTTTGACGGCAATATCGGATCAGAATGACAAAAGGGGCGGAGCCAGGGGGGTGAAAGGTCAGAGGTGAAAGACCAAACACCATCCCCCCCCCCTGAACCCAATAAAAGGCGGGGCTGAAGCCCCGGGAGTTCGGTTGAATCTGGGTTCGTAGTTTTGTCTGGGTTCGTGGTTGAGTCTGGGTTCGCAGTCTGGGTTCGTGGTTGAGTTCGTTCGGAGTGGAGCTCGGAGTGGAAGTCGGGTTTGAGGTCGGAGTGGAGCCTGGAGTTCAGCCAAGCCTACACCAGCCATGCAGAATTTTGGGTCGGTGGAGGCAGCCGGAGAGAAGTCGCCAGCCAGCGGCATAACTGTCCGAACAACGCTGAGGAGTGAGCGGGCTCTTAAGAGAGCATCAACTCTAAAAGAGCAAGGCCCGTTCGCTCCTCTGAGGCGTCGTCGGCTAGGCCCGATCAACCAGGCCGCATGGCTCGGCCTGGACCAACCGAGCTGCCAATACACCAGCAGCCGTGTTGACGACGAGACATCGAGGGTGGCAGGTAACCTGCACGGTCTCGCGGAGCTCCTTCGGTCTTCACGGCTCCGCGGAACATTAAAGGCCTATGGGTCCTGTTCTCCTTGTTCTTTTCTGGGGTTTTTGCATGGAAGTCTGTGGTGCCTTGTCTATAAGTAGAACTGTTATAAGTGTACATAATAAATAGACAATGGCTGTAGGTTTTTCTTGCTCGTGTCTTGTCCCTTACCCCCATTGCTTCATTGACTGCATGCGTGTAAAATAAATGTCATTGTTTGAATATTCACCTGCTCGTTGCGTCCCTTCCTCCATTGACCTGCCGTAATTGCCTTCGGAATAATAGCTGGTTTTTAATAGCCAATAAGATAATCGAGTTCGACGGGACTTGGCGATAATAAACCACTTGACAATCGCAAACGACGCGAGCTGCTTAAAGCGGCTCGTGTCCGTACGGGTCCCGTCGAGGTGTAAATCCCCGGCATTTCTATCTGCGCAGATACTGAGGTAAATCGACAATTCGGCGATCACCCGTGTCGCGCGTGGACAGAAGAGTTGGCTGATTTAGGGTGTGGTTAAAAACACACCCGTAGCTGGATTTCGGCGTTGATCCGAAAGCTGCGACTGGATTGCCACGGTCGGTGGGTGCGCGGCTGCAATTAGCTAAAAGCGGTCGCCCGCATGCTGGAGTGGTGAGAAGCCACAACAATATATACAGTTCCTCTCCACAAACGCCGCCATCTTTTCCCCAACAAACAACAACATCAACAAACAACGTCTCCTCACCTTCGTCTCCACAAATGCCTCTGGCTCTGCAGAGACATGACAGAAATAAATACACCTTAAATTTCTTCATTTCATCTGTACAAAGCAAGTTTTACTCAGTGATTTGTTCTACTATTCAACGATTTATTTTCAGAAACGAATACCTGGGTTGTGTATGACAATTAATGATACCTCACACACAGGGAGCACACGACCTTTGTGATTTTCAAAGAGACGAATTGTTGGCCAATCGGAAGGTGGAGTCACCGGCGTCAGATAGCTCAGAACCTTGGCAATCCACTTTCTACGTTCAATCGGGTGATTGTGTAATTCACCAGCGAAGGCAAGGAATCCACAGCTTCTCGTTCTGATCGACCTGGGCCCTCAGAAAGGTGTCTTCGAGCTGACAAGCGGTCCCATTGTAAGGCAGCAGATGTTGCAGAGGAGGTCCAAGTTAGCTCAATAATTGCTGTGTGGTACCTTCATCAACTGGGCATCTATGGGAGAGCAGCTAGGAGAAAAACTCTTCTTGGACCAGCCAACATTCAAAGGAGAAAAAAGTGGGCTGACAATATGGCCACCAGACCCTTGGAGTTTTGACAAACTCATTTTTTTCAGATGAGTCCCAATTTGCTCACTTTTCTGACAGTGGACATGTATGGGTGTGGAGACTTCCCAGTCAAGAGTTTTCTTTGAACTAATTGCAGCCAATTGTCAAACACGGCGGTTTTTCAGTGTGGGGAGCAATCTGGAGAACTGGTCGGTTAGAGCTTGTGTAGTGTTTTGGCAACATCAACTCTACAATGTGCAATTCTATCCTTGAGGATGGACGTCTCCCTGTCTTCTCCACTGGAC
>NC_140966.1:79910387-79915387 GCF_056783735.1 Eptatretus burgeri
TCCCACAGAGTGGGTTTTCAGTTTTCCTTGCATTTGTGGGTTTTGCAGAATGAAGTGTTTTACTGTGGTCTGAGTGCAAGTCCTGCCACCAACCTCCTAAAAAAAGTAACCCAACTGCAGGAGGATGTCCGAAGACACATTTGGGCACTAGAAATGCATGGCTCTTGGCTCACGAGGAGCTTCTCCACCCTTTGACAGGTTTTGTTTTTAATCCTGCTTGGTGTCCATATTCATACACTCTCCTCTCCAGAAAACCTGGTGGGGGAGACGGTTTAGTCGCTGACAAACCAACTGTGAAACAGGTTAGTACAGATTTATATGGCACCTGTACGCAAGTCACAGATCTAATCTGGCCTGACCTGACAATAATGAATGAATAACAAAAAACTAAAGTGTCGTTTATTGAGTAAAGATCATGAAACTTTCCTTTCATTTCAAGATAGATGAATCCAAATAACTTTCATGGTGTTAAGGTTCAAAAGTCTCAAATGGTCTTGGGGTTCTCAAGGATTTTAGGGGTCTCTCTCGGGTCTCTGTCTCTCTGTCTCTGTCTCTGTCTCTGTCTCTGTCTCTGTCTCTCTCTGTCTCTCTCTCTCTCTCTCTCTCTCTCTCTCTCTCTCTCTCTCTCTCTCTCTCTCTCTCTCTCTCGCCCCCTGCTGGCTGTTGGTGAGTCGAGTGGAGTGTCATGGTGGCTGTGTGGTCTTGGTGAGCTTGGCGGCATGTGGAAACGCGAGGAATCTGCCCTGTTTTTTCGCCTTTCTATCCCCTTTCGCATCGTTTTTCACCTCCCTTCCTTTGTTTCCTTCTACACATTGTTATTTGTGCTCCCACCCTCCCCTCTTCCCTCCCCTCTTCGTTAGACCTCACGATCCGGCCTTCCCTCGCGCCGTCGTCACCCCACCCCACCCCGCCCATCTGTCCTTGTTATTTAATGGTTTGGCCTTGGGTTCATCTCTTCCCCTCCCCATCCCCATCCCCCAGTTTTCTCCTCGCATACCTTTTCCCCGAGATAGAGAGAGAGAGAAAGATCCCACAGCTTCTTCTGGATAGATTTTAGTTGGCGGCCCATCCCGGCCCTTCAACTGATCGTTTTTTTTTCCTCACTGTAGCTGTGTTTATTTCCTTTGGAAACCTGTCTCGGCTCGTATTTAATTACTGCACGAGAGCAATCGCCCCTCCTCCCCCTTCCGAAATATGACTTCGTATTCCCGTTATTCGGCATTTGAAGCATTAACAAGAAAACATGGCGTCGTCCGTGTCCCGCCCGACGACGTCAGCGTCGAGGATCTCGTTATCGCGACGGGAAACATAGTCGGTACTGACAAAGTTCGTGCAGCCTCACGAATGAACAAACGTGTGGTTATCTTCGTGTCTGAGACAGAACTGGTTCATGAAATCGTATCGACTGGACTATTAACAGATGACGGACATTTCGTGCTCGTCTCCCCTCTGGACACACCGGCCGTCAAGGTCATGATCTCGAACGCTCCTCCTTTCCTGAAGAATCAGACGCTGATCTCCGAACTATCTTGTTATGGTACTGGGGTTTCTCAAATCACCATGTTACCTTTAAGGGGCCAGGACGATCGGACGAAGCATGTGATTTCTTTTCGGAAACAAGCTTATGTGGTGCTTCCTCCCTCTAACGCTGAAAGAACCTTGAACATCGTTTTCAAACTTAAAATTGATAATCATGATTACCAAGTCTACGTAACCACTGACACCCTGAAATGTTTCGAATGTGGTAATTTCGCACACTTGATACGATCTTGCCCAAAGGCGACCTTGTCGAACGATGAAACAAACCTCGTCAACAAGAATACGTCTTCTTCTTCTTCCTCGACTGTGAAGGGAATACATCTTCTTCTTCTTCCTCGACTGTGAAGGAAACTAATCCGGTGCCCGGTAATAACCCCCAGTCCTCCAAACCCGATAGTCCAAACAGCAAAACGAATGTTTGGGATTGTTTCACCATCGTTTCATAAAGGAAGAGAAAGACTTTACTTGATGGTTGTTTAACCCAGAAGAAAGGAGCATTTACAAACGAGGAATCTGTCGGTAATGTTCCTGCAGTTGTGACTGACGTCACTCTACAAGGCCTACCCGGAATGCACCCGGACCCCGATACCTACGACCAACAAGTTTACCCTACTTGCCGGTGAGGACAGAGACGTCTCCCTTACAGAGACCACTTTACCTGTTATTGCAGTGAAGAAAACTGTTTCACTCGTTAAAAACTCTCCTATTGGAAAGTCCATTGATGGTGATACACAGACCACTCGTGATGATCCTGCTGTCACTTTGGTAAATGTTAACCCTGAATCCTTGTCAGCAGGAAATAGTGAAACAAATGTTAACCCTGAATCCTTGTCAGCAGGAAATAGTGAAACAAATGTTAACCCGGTTACTGCTCCCAGTCCATCATGTGGTGAAGCTGGAAACTCAGGAAATGTTAAAATGGATGTTTTATGAGAGACCCCCAAAGTACTGTATACCTCCACGCCGTTGGAGGTCGATAACACCGTGACGGTCGAGGGAAGCGATATCGCTACATCCACTGATGATGTTTCTGTTTCATCAACTCCCCCGATTATTTCCATTACTTCATCAGGAGATGTTTCCACAATGGAAGAGCACATAGACGTGGTAACCAGTACAGATCCGTGTATCAATACTGACGACAGTATCGATATGCAGGACTGTACAAGTTTGTGTGACTCGGAAACTAAAACTGACTCTGACGAATCTGACCTGGAGGAAGCAAACGGGAACAGTCAGGTGGAAATGGTGGAGAAGCCGACCAGTCAAGGTCCTACCCCCCCCCTCCCTGAACAAATAAGACTTCTTACAAAATACATACAGGAAACACAATATAAACCTGACGGAATACTTTCCAGATCTACCGTCCTTCCTTGAGTGTGCTCAGGCTATCGTACGTAAGCCTGGCTTATTCGGTTTCCACCAGACACACTGTCACCGCTTAAAAAAACTGATTGCCAAGGTGAAAAGACATCCCAATCAATTATCCCACTTCTGATCTTATTCTTAGAAACTATCATTTTCCTCATGGCGAGTTTCAAGATTGGAACAATAAATGTTAATGGTGGTGGGAGTCTGCTCTGCAAAATCCAAATTAAACAGTTGGTAGAGGTCAACGGTCTCGACATAGCTTTGTTACAAGAGACCCATGCTGTCCGATCTGTTCAGGCTCAGTGGCGACTATTTATGGACAAGGAATGTTTCTTTAGTAACAACTCCTCGTCGAAGGCAGGCATTATGTTTGTCTTAGGGAAACATTTCCATCCGTACTGCCTTAATTTTATGAGTATTATTGATGGACACCTTTCCTCCATGACCTTCTCTATCAATCAGATCAAGTTCACAATTCTCAATGTGTACGCTCCAAGCAAAAATGATGAGCGGATCTCCTTTTTGCCGAACTGAGAAAATTCCTGCAAACACTGGATTTGCAGACTTGTCTAATGTTATTGGTGGCGATTTTAACTGTACTGTTAATGCTTCATTTGACCGGAACGGGCCGGAACCCTAACCATGTACCGCAAATCTTTTTGCAAACATCAATGCGAAATATAATCTTCATGATGCTTGGCGCGTGCAGCACCTTTCTGATCGGTCTTACACATGGTGTCGTTGTTTAAACAACCACATCTCACTTGCGAGGCTTGATCGCATCGATGTAAATTCTCATTTATTACATGGAGTTTATAAATCCGATATCGTGCCTTCTGGTTTCTCTGACCATTCCCGAGCTCGAGTCTTTATTCAACTCTCTAAACCATGTCCAGGGAGCTCTCACTGGAAATTCAATAACGGTTTACTAGAAAACCTCAACTTCATTCAGGCCTTTGAATCCTTCTGGACGGCTCTCCGAGAACAGAAGCTAAGCTGTTCCGTTAACCCGTTGATATGGTGGGATTTAGTAAAAACCCAAATTAAAGGGTTCTGTTAACAGTATCGTTTTTTCTCAATAAGTGCTGACCATGAAGTTAAGAAAATATTCCAGTTAGAGATTTTACAACTCCAACGAGTCATCGGACAAAATAATAGTAACATACAAAAAACCTTAACTGAAAAACAGTTCGGATGAGGGTGCGACACCTGAATGAGGCAGACGTACCAACCAAGTACTTCTTTTCCTTAGAGAAACATCTTCCCAGTAAACAGCTTTCTCAGCTGCGATTAGCAGATTCATCCATTATCTCTATACAATCAGAAATCAAACTTTTCGTGAAGGAATACTTTTCGAAAATATATTCAATGGAACAAACAAATCCTGTCAGTGTCGCCTCGATCTCCGTAGGCCTGCCAGTGTTGTGTGAAGATGGGCGTTCCCAATTGGAAAGATCCATCACCTTGGATGAACTTGGCACTGCCCTGCACAGCCTTGCCATTGGGAAAGCACCTGTATTGGATGGACTTACAACCGAATTTTACAAGAAGTTTTGACACTTATTGGGTTCAGAACTCATTAACACCTTGAACGCAAGTTGCCAGCTTGGAGAGCTACCTCGGAGTTGCCGACAAGCTCTTCTTACCCTCATCCCCAAAAAGGGAGACATGCTGAGTATTGAAAATTGGCGTCCTATCTCCCTGTTATGTACGGACTATAAGATCTTTTCGAAAACCCTGGCATCGTGACTTACTCCTTATTTATCCTCGTTGTTGAAAGAAGACCAATGTTACTGTGTCCCAAAACGTTCCATCTATGACAACATCTCCCTTGTGAGAGACATCATTGAACTGTGCAAGGAAAACCCTAAAGATTTAGGACTTCTCGTTGATCAGGAGAAAGCCTTTGACCGTGTTGACCATCGGTACCTTTTTGAAGTACTTGAGCGGTTTGGACTTGGTTCAACCTTCATCTCTTATATTAAAATACTATACAATAATATTTATAGTGTGCTTCAGATAAACAATGAACTTGTTGCACCTTTGTCTATTAACAAGGTAATTAGACAAGGTTGCCCTCTTTCCGGGTT
>NC_140966.1:79920387-79942887 GCF_056783735.1 Eptatretus burgeri
TGTGAGAAAATTTCATGAAATAAATGAGGTTTATAAACGACCAGAGAGAACGAATGGATAAAATGAATAAAGATTATAGAGAATGAATGGACAAAACGGATTAATATCATGGAGAACAAATGAATAAAACAGATAAAAATCAAAGAGAACTGATGGATAAAGATCACAGAGAGGAATGGATAATATGGATAAAAATCATGGAGAGTGAATGGATGAAGATCATATAGAATGAATGGATGAAATGGATAAAAATCACAGTGAACAATGGATATAATTAGAGATAAATACGATTTGGAAAATAAAACAAAAGACCTGGAAGAACAACTTGCTTGTGTGGATGTCGTTCTGCCCCAGGAAGAGACCGTCCACGTGATGAGCAGGAAAGAGTGTATAGAAGGGTCCGTGGTGTGTGAGACGATTTACGTGGTTTGTGGTACGGCACTCATGGGTGTGCGGTGAGACCCGGCAGGGGTTCTTCTGGCAAGCTGGGGATGATCAGGGTGTGACGCGGCATCAGCTCGGAGGTATTTTGAGGCGGGTGTCTGAGCCTACGATGTGTAGGGCAATGGGTGAGCCTGCACAAGGTGGGAGTTAGGCTGGACCGCTGGTGAGCAGGTTCGATCCTGCGCCAGTGAGCGGGTCCAGACCTGTGCCAGTGAGCGGGTCCGAGCCTGCACCGGTGATCCATGCTGAACTTCTCAAGGCTCGTGGAAATGTTGTACTCATGTCAGTTCTGTGCTCTGCCTGGAATACAGGCATCATCTCAAATGACTGGAAGAGGGGCCTTGTTGTCCCTCTCTCTGGAAAGGGAAGGGTGATTGCCAGGACTGTAACAACTACCGAGGGGTGACGTTGCTCTCAGTGCCAGGCAAGCTCTTTGCTCTTATAATTCTTGATAGGGTTTTCCACTATCTGCTTTAGCACCAGTGCCCAGAGCAGTCAGGCTTTACACCAAAGAGGTCGACTATTGACTGTATCCTTGCCCTTCGGATACTCTCCGAACACAGATGAGAGTTTTGGTAGGGGCGGCTTGCAGCCGATGTTGGTCTCTGCAAAGTGTTTGATTCAGTGAATTGGGATGCCCTCCATAGGACTCTTGGTCTTTGTGGGGTCCCAACAAAACTGGTCAAGTCTGATTTCTGAATGATACTCTGGTCCTGAGAGTGCTACGAGATGTGGTGATACCATCTCCGACTCCATTTCCAGTTGTTAGTATATTTTGTCAGGGGTGTGTCCTGGCCCCCACACTTTTCAGCACTTGTATGGACTGGATTTTGGGGAAGATGTCGGAGAGATCAAGCTGTGGTGCATTGTTTGGGAATGTCAAGATCTCTGACCTTGATTTTGCGGATTATGCAGTCATCTTTGCAGAGACATTAGATATCCTTTTGGGGGGCTCTCAACGTGCTAAATGAGGAGTTTGAACCACTGGGATTATGGGTTTGCTGGATCAAAACTAAGATCCAGGCTTTCAATGACATATTGGATGCTGCTATCTTGTTTGTACCCGTTTGTGGTGAGGATGTTGAGGTCACGGAGAGATTCACTTTCCTTGGCAGTGATATCCATGTCTTCACTGGCTGTGAGCCAGAGGTCAATAGACATCTGAGTCAGGCCTGGTGAGTCATGGATTCACTGAATCACGGGGTGTGGTGTTGTCAGTACCTGTGCAGGAGGACGAAAGTCTGAGTCTTCAGGTCCTTGGTGCTTTCAGTCTTGCACTACGGATGCGAGACTTGGACTCTGACCAGGGATCTGAGACGAAGACTTAATTCCTTTGATACCAGGTCTCTTTGGAGAACCCTTGGCTATCGCTGGTCAGATGTTGTGCCCAACGAGCGGTTGCTGAGACAGACTCAAATGAGATTTGTTACCTGCATAGTCTATGAGCGTCAGCTGTGGCTCTATGGACACGTGGCTCATTTTCCTGACACTGATCCTGCTCACCAGATTATCTCAGTGAGGGAGACTCGTGAGTGGAGGGGCCAATGGGCCGACCACATGCCTCGTGGTTGCAACAGGTTTATCAGCCTCTCAAGGTGATGGGGATGGGCCTGGCATCTGCCTGGGGGATGGCCAGATGGAAGCCCCTGGAATACCAGCAGAAAGTGGATGCAGCGATGCACTCCTCCGGCACATGTTGCCATACCTGACCTGACCTGACCTGTGAGTGAGGCCAGACTGTTAGTGTGCAGGTCTGGGCCTGCTGTGGAGAGTGGGGCTACGTCTGTTGTGTGTGAGCTGGTGTCGGCGGTGATTGTGCCGGTTCCTGGGATATTCGGGACGGACATTGTCGGGGTCGACTCAGTGCCCGGACTTGTCACTCCGCTTCATGTCGGTGTTTCTTGGCTACCATGGGGCAATGGGTAAGAAAGAAAAAGTTGAATGGCAGAGCATTTAGAAAGAGACATACCATTGTGGGCCTGTGTCAGTTGGAGCCCCGTTTGGAATATATATGTTTTTGTGCTATGAATGCAGATGGAGGAGTTGAATCGTGAGCAGCTGGCGACTCATGGCAATGGAGGAAAGTTGCAAGAGCAGGAGACTGAAGGACAGCAGCAGCTGCAGGAGGCAGAAACGGCCCAGAACAGCATAATTATATGCAGCCTTGTTTAGGAACAGGAGGCCAGAAATTTAAAATGTAAATTTAAATGGGAAATCAATATGGAGCAGCCTTGGTGGAAGTTGGCACCCAGGCTGTGGAATTTAGGCCAGGGGAGGTTAAGGGGATCTGTCTCGTGGGAAATTGCCCTCCTTTTTTGGATTGGTTGGGCCAGCCAGCTGGGGAGCTGCACTGGAATAATTTGGACTTGGGGTCCGACCATGGGTGCTGGGCACAACCTGGGCCCCATGGGGAGTCTGGTGGAGTGCGGCGTCCCTTGTCCATCAGGGTGCTATCCGAGTGAGTGTCTTGAGCCAGTGGCATCACCGGACCCTGGAGGGGGTTGAGACCTCTGGAAGTCAAGGTGGTTCCATCTGGGCACCTGCCATAGTGTACCATGAGGACCACGAAGGGGAGGTGTTGTGGGTCATGCTTTTGTTGCAGCTCCACTGAGGGCAAGTAAGTGCTTGATGAGATGACCACCCAGACAGGCAACCTGGCAGCCTCTCCCTGAGGCTCTGGGACAGCTAGCATGTGTCGACCTACCATGCTGTGCTGGTTTATGGATGCAGGTCGATCTGCATGGACAGGGTATGTATGTAGCCCACCGGACACCAATGGAGCATCTGTGGAACATTATGGAGTGCTTCGGAAAGGGCTGAAGAGGCCTGTATAATCTTCCACAGATGGTCCACTATGATTTATGGGCTGTCTCTTTGGGAAGAGAGCCCTTGGTTCAACATGGAATGGGTTAAATGGGAAGAATGACTGTAGCGTGTGTTGCTGGTATTGAACGGGCTCCCCACTGGTGATTGAATTTGTGTTAAATTTATTTTTCCCCATTTGTCAGGACTCGCCATGCTTTGCTATTGGGGGTATGCAGGTGAGTTGGGGAATTGATATGGGTGACAGGCAAGAGTGACCATGAGAGCCAAGCATGTGGATCGGGTGGAAAGGATTAAAATCCGATGTTTATTGTAAATTAAGTTTGAGTGTTTTGTTTGATTGTGTGTGATTATGAGCATGTACGCAGGTCATGGCAGGTTCTGTGCACCATAGTGTGTATTGCAGGTAGTGGAGAATTTTATGGCAGTGGGGGAGGGAGTGACATTTGAGGTTTTGTGGGTGGGGAAGGTGTGCATGTCTGCAGGTATTGATGAGGCTCTGGAGGAGCAGTGACTGTGACCCTCCTGAGGTAACACGCCCCCAGCAGCCGATGGTGTCTGAAGTTTGGGGGCCTGTCGGAGGAGGGTCTGGTCTGGTCGACCAATGAGTATGGAGACCCTTGGTGATTCAGGGAGAGGCCAAGAGTACCTGTGTTGTGGAGAACCTCCCCAGCAGCAGCAGCACCTACAGCTAAGTAGCTGTTTGGCTGCTGGGGGCCGAGAAGTTGAATAGGGATGGGGGGAGGGGAGGGTGCAAAGAAGTCTTGAGGTCGGCGACTGTGCCTGGAGTGTGGGTACCACAGCCTGAAGCACCACCATCGTCTTGTTTGTGCAGGACCTCCCAGCTGCCGAGTTGAGGGCAACACCTGCATTTTCAGAAAAGATGAAGCCATGGCCTTCGATAATTTGATGCTGGTGGTTGTTGTTTCTGTTGTGTGAATGTGGGAAAGTTCCATTCGGTTCCATGTGACTTGATAAGTGCTATGAAGGACAGGTAGCCTATGAAATTGGATAGGTTTTTTCAAATTTGGTATTTGGGCTCAATTTGGACAGCTGCAGCAGGTGACATCAAATGGGGGACATGGTCAAGTAGTGGGGTTTGATTGATAAAGTTAAATTGCCATTAAGGTAGGCCTGCTTGTTTATTGCTTTTGGAACCATTCTCTCCCCTCCCTAAGACATTGGAGCGAGGCGACTCTAGAGAAACAACCACTGTACATAAAATTGTACATCTTTTTGAATTTGGTTTGCAAATAAGGGGGTAGTATGGAAAGGAGGTTTTAAAGTTAGCTACCGCTCACTTCCCACAGCCCCTTCTGATTTTTTTTTGTTGAGGTTAATTAGGTGTGAGTCTGTAAGTGTTTAGGCTCGAGCTGTTGCCCCTGCATTGAACCATGTGGGAGCTGTGGTGTGGGGGGGGGAGGGGAGGAGAGGGAGTGGAGTGAGGCTGTGTTACGTTTGTGGTGGGTGGGATTAGATATTTCCATCGAGCAGAGAAATGTATAGAGTAGCACGTACCATGTATGAGTAGTTAGACCATCTTGATGTAATAAGTAAAGAAACGTTAGCTTAAGAATTGTCTTGTTTGAATGTGCACTATATAGAGGGTTGTGCATGGTAATAGTTTGTTAGGGATTATGGTTAAGGAAATAGTGTGTATAAACTCGATGTCAACCTTGACCGGGGTTGCCGGGAGACTTTGCAAGCAAGGGGGCAGAGTTTGGATCGCCTTGACAGCAAAGGGAGGAGCATTTTTGCCTCCCAAGGGGCAGAGCTCTGATCGCCTAGAGTGGGGCGGAGTTTATCATTGCCCTGGGAGAAGAAGGATGAGCCGGATGGGGCAGTTGGGTGTGTAAGAGTTGGTGTGAGAAGAATGGCGAACTCGAGGGAGGAAAAAACGAGTTTTAAGGAGGTTGTCCTGGCTGCCTCTGCCTCTTTTCGGCGCCCTGTGTGCATTCGTGAAATGATGATTTTATGAAAATTGATGATTTTATGTGATGTTGACATTGACCTTTTGACCAAATTGTTAATTTATCTTTTCCATATTCTCATAATAACGCTTTTTTGAAAATTTGATGACAAAAGCTCAAATGGTAAAAAAGTTACGGCTTACAAAAGCTCAAATATGAAAAAAGTTACAGTTTACAAATTCAGCTCAAATGGTAAAAACGTTAGTTTTAAAATTAAGCTCAAATGGTAAAAAAAAAAAGTTAAGGCTTACAAAAGCTCAAATGAGAAAAAAAGTTACGGCTTACAAAAGCTCAAATAGGAAAAAGTTACGGTTTACCAATTAAGCTCAAATGGTAAAAAAGTTACAGTTTACAAATTAAGCTCAAATGGTAAAAAAAACAGTTATGGTTGACAAAAGCTCAAATGGTAAAAGAGTTATGGCTGACAAAAGCTTAAATGGTAAAATGTTATGGCTTACAAAAGCTCATATTAAAAAAAACGTTATGGCTTACAAAAGCTCAAATAGGAAAAAAGTTATGGATTAAAAACTCAAGTGATAAAAAAATTACAGCTTAAAAACTCAAATGATAAAAAACTTGCAGCTTAAAAAAAAACTTATCACTTACAAAAACTCAAATGATAAAAAAAACTTATGACTTCCAAAAGCTTAAATGGTAAAAAAAAAAAACTTATGACTTACAAAAGCTGAAATGGTAAAAAAGTTATGACTTACAAAGGCTCAAATGGTAAAAAAAAGTTATAACTTTGTAAAGCTGAAATGGTAAAAAAGCTTAAGACTTACAAAAGCTGAAATGATTACAAAAAAAAAAGAAAAAAAAAGGTTTGCGCTTTTGAAAGCTCAAATGGTAATTAAATTTTCAGGTCAACTAGATAAAAATTGATGATTTATGTGATGTTGACATTGACCTTTTGATCAAATTATTAATTTATCTTATCCATATTCTCATAATAAAGCTTTTTAAAAAATTTGATGACAAAAGCTCAAATGGTAAAAAGTTACGGCTTACAAAAGCTCAAATATGAAAAAAGTTACGGTTTACAAATTTAGCTCAAATGGTAAAAAAGTTACAGTTTACAAATTAAGCTCAAATAGGAAAAAGTTACGGCTAACAAAAGCTCAAATAGGAAAAAAGTTAGGGTTTACAAATTAAGCTCAAATGGTAAAAAAAAGTTATGGTTGACAAAAGCTCAAATGGTAACAAAAAAGTTATGCCTGACAAAAGCTTAGATGGTAAAAAAAGTTATGGCTTAAAAACTCAAACGATAAAAAAGTTACAGCTTAAAAACTCAAATGATAAAAAAGTTATGGCTTAACCTCAAATGATATATAAATAAAAAAGTTACGGCTTAAAAACTCGATTGATAAAAAACTTATGACTTACAAAAACTCAAATGATTAAAAAAAAACTTGACTTGCAAAAGCTTAAATGGTAAAAAAAAAAAAAACTTATGACTTACAAAAGCTCAAATGGTAAAAAAAGTTGACTTGCAATAGCTCAAATGGTTAAAAAAAAACAAAAACTTATGACTTATAAAGGCTCAAATGGTAAAAAAAAAAAAAAGGTTAAGACTTACAAAAGCTCAAATGATTAAAAAAAACTTTAAAAAATGTTATGGTTTTTGAAAGCTCAAATGGTAATTAAATTTTCAGGTCAACTGGATGAAAATTGACAATTTTATGTGATGTTGACATTGACGTTTTGGCCAAATTATTAATTTATATTTTCCATGTTCTCATAATGAATCGTTTTGAAAATTTGATGACAAAAGCACAAATGGTAAAAAAGTTACGGCTTAGAAAAGCTAAAATATGAAAAAAGTTATGGTTTACAAATTCAGCTCAAATGGTAAAAAAGTTATGGCTGACAAAAGCTTAAATGGTAAAATGGTATGGCTTGTAAAAGCTCAAATGGTAAAAAAGTTATGACTTACAAAAGCTCAAATGGTAAAAAAGAGTTTCGGCTTTAAAACTCAAATGATAAAAAAAACTTATGTCTTACAAAAACGCAAATGCTAGAAAAACTTATGACTTTACAAAAGCTCAAATGGTGAAAAAACTTCTGACTTACAAAAGCTCAAATGATAAAAAAGTTATGACTTGCAAAAGCTCAAATGGTAAAAAAAAACCATGACTTAAAAGGCTCAAATGGTGAAAAAACTTATGACTTAGAAAAGCAAAAATGGTAAAAACCTTATGACTTACAAAAGCTCAAATGGTAAAAAAAAAAAAAGTTATGACGTGCAAAAGCTCAAATGGTTAAAAAAAAAAAACTGATGACGAACAAAGGCTCAAATGGTAAAAAAGTTATGACTTTCAAAAGCTCAAATGGTAAAAAAAGGCAAAGAATTACAAAAGCTCAAACGGTAAAAAATAAAAATAAAAAAATAACATGTAATGACTTTTGAAAGCTCAAATGGGAATTAAAATTTCAGGTCAATTGAATGAAAATTGACGATTTTATGTGATGTCGACTGACCTTTTGACCAAATTATTAATTTATCTTCTCCACATTCTCATAATAAAGGTTTGTTGAAAATTTGATGACAAAAGTTCAAATGATTTTTAAAAAGTTAGCGGCCTGGACAGACACACAGACACACACAGGTCCCACACACAGACACACACAGGTCATTGCAAAACCCTGTCTTTCACTGTGTGGGGAACAGGATAACCAGAAAAAGTTGCCCACTATAAGAAGACACAGTATTTGCCTTCACTTTCCACTAGGTGTCCCACCGAGGCAACAGAAATGACAAAAATGGAGCGATCACAGTACAGAACTGTGGACTAGCATCCCAACGGAGCATGAGCAATGTGTACATGGGTGACTTGCTTGCGCAAAAGCTTTCTTCAACAACTACTGTGCATGGGATGGGCTCAAAAGGAGTTGATACTTCATTTTCATAATTGCGCAATTGTAATAATCCTGGAACATTTGATTTGGAGACCTTTGAGGCTATCACCTACACAACTCCCAGGCACAATAAAGTTTATAAACCACAAGCTCATTAGGTAAACAATATAAATAATCATCAATGTCCCATAACTCTTTCCAGAGCGTCAATGCTGCTGAAGTAGTCTCTTGCTGGACAACGGTTATGTATGGTGGGTGGTTTGTCGGTTCCTTCCCAGCAGTCAGTCGAGGAAGGAATTCATAATTTGTTCAACTTTTTATTTGTTGAGGCAGGATAAGTCACCTACTCTTCCTGGGATCTTTAACATCCATGAGCTAATACTGTCTGACAGGACACCAAGTTTAACGTCCATCCAAGGGACAGCCACCACTCAGCATATATATATATATATATATATATATATATATATATATATATATATATATATATATATATATATATATATATATATATATATATATATATGTATGTATATATATTTCGGCATGCCCCTTTCTTTGTTGCACCATCAGATTTTTGTTACTGCATGAAATGAAACAAGATTTGGCACATACACGAATGATATTATTGTCTTCCTTAAGAGGCCCCTCAAAATTCGTTTTGATGCATTTTCACAAACTCCAACGGATTCCATTCAAATTCGGTACGATTATGGCTTTTGGTCAAACTGAGGTCATTGGCTATAAATTTTTTCCATAACACTTCCGATATTCGAAAAAATAGATAAATCGATATCCCTTATGGGATTTTCCATTCAAATCCACTCAAGTTTAAGGCCTACGGGGGACGCAAATTTCCACTTTGCCCCGGGCGCTGTTTACCTCCGCTATGCCAAGCTGTTAGGGTTAGAGTTAGCTACCCTAACACTAACCCTAACCCTAACACTAACCCTAACCCTAACAGCTAACCCTAACCCTAACAGCTAACTCTAACCCAAACCCGAACAGCTAACCCTAACCCTAACCCTAACCGCTAACCTTAACCCTAACCCTCATCCTAACTGCAACCCTAACCGCTAACCCTAACCGCTAACCCCTAACCGCTATTCAGGAAATTTGCAAGAAAGCCCGGGCAACGCCGGGCTTTATTGGTAGCCCGAGCAACGCCAGGCATTATTACTAGTGTATATATATATATATATATATATATATATATATATATATATATATATATATATATATATATATATGTATATATATATATATATATGTATATATATATATATATATATATATATATATATATATATATATATGTATATACATATATATATATATATATATATATATATATATATATATATATATATATATATATATATATATATATATATATATATATATATATATATATATATATATATATATATATATATATATATATATATATATATATATATAGGCCTCGCCTTGCCTGCAGAACACCAGGGTGGCATTTTATAGCTGGTTTGAGGTTTCAACCCAGGTGACAGCTCAAACACGAGTGGACAAACCTCGAGGGCCAAGGCTATCCTGCATCCCTGAAACCACAAGCACTAATTTAATACGGTATGCACGATCAACGAGACTTTGAAAATTATATTTTTCTCATTCTTAAAAAAAAATATTTTGTTGAACATTCTGACTTGTTTCATTTCTCGACTTGAACAGAACATTCACGAAATTACCTTCCACAAACGACTCGAAAATTCCTCGATGTTTATATTGTTACGAATTTGGAAGCTTACTGCACTCAGCATTCAGGTCCTTAGAGAACAATTATATCAGAAAGTGTGTGTTTATAGATAGAACCCATCCATAGTCTAATGGGAATCAAATGTTCGTGCGCTGCAGAGTTATTTTTATAGTTAGGATTTTTACATCCACAACGCCAACAATGCCCATCTTCACTTTCACACGACAACACTGCTCGCGGCATTCTTCGCGCGCTCGCCAGCAAGCGCGCGTGTGGGCGGAGTCTAACAGGCATGGCGTCCCTCTTTAGCCAATCGGCAAGGAGCGGGCATCTCAACTGCCCCATTTTCGACCCAACACGATCGCCATTACGCACGTGGCCGAAGGCGAGGAGGCGGGCGGAGCCACAAACGCCTCCGATCGGGACTCCTCCCAGAATGGTGGGAGTTGCCCCACCTACCGTGGGCCTGTCCAATGGAGGATGGCCAGGGAATCGCGCGATGGTTCCGACCAATGAGGAGGCGAGTGGCCAGGAGAAGAAGCTCCTCCCTCCGGAGGAGAAAGTGTGGTTGTCTGGGTCAGCGTTCAAGAGACGGTGTGCTCATGGCAGGAGCATTCGTGAGACAGAGTGATCGGGGTATTCTGTCTGATGGGGAGAACGTCAAGGTCGCATCGCCTGGCCGCATGGTCGCCTTGTGAGCCTCGTCACTTGGTCGCCTTGTCAGCCTCACCGCCTGGTCGCCTTGTGAGCCTGGTCGTCTCGTCTGGCCTGCCGGCGTTCTGTCTGGTCCACCTTCGTGCTGGCTGGCGTCTATCATTGCATTGTGTTGCGGGTTCGAGTCCCGCCAAACCGGATCATCGAAAACCGCACGAGGCGGAGAAGTGTGAGACAGGTTCTCCCCTTTGGCTCACCTTCTCTCCCGAGCTAAAGGGCCGAACAAAGGCCATGGCCATCACTTCTTTTGGGTATTTGTGTGTGCGTGTGTGTGTTTGTGGGCCCGTCTTCAAGTAGAATTGTTTAAGTGCCTTGTACATACTTGCATTTCTTTTAGTCGGTTTAACTCTACCGCTTGTGTGTTTCCTTCCCCCCCATTATAAATAAATCCCCTGTTAAATGTTTCAGCTCGCTTCTGTGTATCCTTCATTGGTTTAGCACGGTGTATGTTGGTGGATTAAGAAGGCCATTGCTGCCGTAGTTGTGCATTTGGACTGAAGGGACCTCAACAACCATCCGCTCGGGTTACGCACGGGTCAAGCACGGTAACGGCTCGTCCCGTTCGAGCTCCGTCAGGGGTGCGAATTCCTCGGTAGCTCACCACGTGGGTTCTAGGTATTTTGAAGTTTGGCAAATAACCCTGTCCCACGCGGTTGAATTATAATTATTGACGATTCACGGTCCTGTAAGAGACCCGTACCTTCGGAGTTATCGGAAAGCTACGATCTAGATTCCGGGTGTTCAGTGGAGCTGACTCTACTGCTCCATCTAGCGGTCATGCTCGCCACCGATACCCGGTCCACAACAATATAACCAAAATCCAAAAATATAAAACCTAAAATTTCCCAAACTCTCACAGTCTTTCTACACGGCATACAGTCTAACTATAACATAATAACTTGTCACCTTTTTAGCAACTCAACATTCAGAATAAACACCTCATCTCAAAAGACATCACACGGTCACATAGAACAAACAATATTCGCTCCATATCAAATTAATCATAGACATACAAGCAATAACATCACTTTTTACCAGTCCACCGCCTAACAGACACTCGTAAGAAAATTGTGACAAACAACCACAACAAAGCTACTGTTAACTTCAGGGATATGTATAATGTTGTGCTTGTTAAGACAGTTGGAATGAAGTTTTGGTTTTGGAATTTATCAAGATCAAGTGAAACTACATATCTGTGACCATGAAGCGACTGCCAAGGGTAAGCCTCCCCCAGCCGGTGAGCATCCCTCCTCACCAACAAAACGAGAGGTGCTTAATATGACCGATCAGCAGCGATCGTTAATCTCTTGCCAAGCCAGCCGATCCTTATCAACCGTTTCGTTGGAGTGCTTGCTTGAGTAGTAAAGCCACTTGGCGAGTACTCTACAATCTACTTGGTTGTTTGTTTCAAAGCCATGACGATACACGGCAATAGTACCTTTTCTGTCAATCTGAACACATCAAGATAGACGAACAGTTTAGGCCCCATCCACCTGTGTTAGGCCCTTCTTTGGGCCCCGCAGTGCCATGCGGTGCCTTAGCGAATGTGTTGCCCACTGAGAAACTAACATAAACATGTTAGTTTTGAATTAGAAATGGATTTTTGAGAGACATAGACGGACATGGAATGTGTAATGGGGACATAGGTTCGCTACGTAGATAAAATGGAACGTGCATTAGAGTAAGGGACGACGAGGGAGCGCGAGATAGTTAGGGGAACATAGATAGAGTGTGGAGTGAATGGAAAAAAATGAAAAATGTGTGATGAATGAGTATGGGACAGCGGGCCCGAGTGTGTGAATGGAGCGAATGTGGAATGCATGGTGCGAATGAATGATTGGGGGGGAGGAGTGAATCCCACCCAAGGGTACCCTGGGTCAGTGTAATGTTAGTTAGTGGGTTAGTCAAATTTACCAAAAGGAGGTCGTTTTGTTGTTGGTGTTG
Organism: Eptatretus burgeri; assembly: GCF_056783735.1. Classification (NCBI taxonomy): domain Eukaryota; kingdom Metazoa; phylum Chordata; class Myxini; order Myxiniformes; family Myxinidae; genus Eptatretus; species Eptatretus burgeri. The sequence continues at coordinate 79,932,874 of NC_140966.1, forward strand.
AGAGAAGGCACGTAAGCTTTTTGAAGGGTGCAGGAGTCCATTAACCGGCTGGGAACGTGGCTGTTGAAAGGTGAGTATTGAGTAGAGGGCACTCCGTGCACCAGACTAGTCGGCCAGAGTAGGCCAAGGGTACAAGGGACCGGGATAGTGTAGTGGGCATGGGCGACCTGCGGAACGGGACCCATAGCACCAAAATGCCACGTGGGCATTGTAGGGGATCAATGCCAGGAAGGGCACCCCCCTCCCACCGCCCCACGTTCATAGGGAGCAGGTAGGCTCGGAGACAGCCTCAGGGCCCGGGGGTGCCGTAGTTAGAGTCCGGCATGAGGGAAATCCCTGCCAAGTGAGCCACGCTGCCCAGCCATGAAATTGTGCAAGGGCACGAGGGAAAATTTGAAGGCAAGGCCCAAATGTATAATGGACACCAACGCAGGTGACGGGAATGATGGTTTTTAGAACCGATAGTTTAAAGTGACAGGCGTTTTGGAAAGCCCCTGGCTAGTTTAAAGTCAATAAATGCTAGGGTAGATCAGAAATGTACCCCTTCGCACCATCCATCCCTTCGCGCTCTGCAGGCTGCTGGACCCACCTTGGTAAGGTGGCTGAATTATGTGGGAGGTTATTCTGAGGCTTCGCTGGGCCCCGAGACAGGACGGTAGTCTCTCCCTTAGTCCCCTCCAAAACAGGAACTTAGGGGTTGGGAGTAGATGGACAGGATAGGTTAGCCGGACAAAGATGATAAAGGGGGTTAGGGAGACGAAATTATGGAGAAATATATATATATATATATATATATATATATATATATATATATATATATATATATATATATATATATATATATATATATATATATATATATATATATATATATATATATTAAAATAAAAACGGGATAAATTTTGTGTTTGTTGTTGCAAACTAAGGGAGTGGGTATGGACAGAAACAGGCAAAGGCGATAGGTTGGGGGGAGACAGTAGGCTAGGTCCGAGCCCGTTTCCGGACCGGCCGGCACCACCGCACTCCCTCCACAAACCTGATGGGATCAGACCAGAGGCCGGCCAGCTTCACATGCCGGCCTGCTTGTGCTGCATTTCCTGGTCCACGTTGCCCTGCCTTGCCATGCCTTTGTTGCCTGCCTTTGTCATGACCCCATGCCTGCTACCCTTTTTGCATTGCCCCTGTGTTCACCATCCATCCATGTGTGCCACGGCCATCGCCAGTGTTTGCAAGGACTGCCCTGCAGGCAGCCACACCATGAGGACTGCATTGTGCAGCCCGGGCGCCCATCTCTGTTTTGCACCAATGACTTTGGTTGTGACTTTTTCTTTCACAGATCACAGGTCCTGGGCCATGGTTAGTGTAAATATTAGTTTAAAATGTAAATAAGTTCTTAACCCACCTGTTGTTCGTCTTAGCGCCGGCAATTTTAGTTGCCATCTGTATGAGTCTGTTAGTTAGTTACGTAGCGCACTAGGTTATGTATTTTTGGGATACGTATGAAAATGTCGCACTCAGGGATCCGCAGGTAAATCATACTAGGGGAGAACTTACACATGCTTGTCACACGAAAATTCAACGACTCGGGACGAGTCTGTAAAAAGGGGAGGAGGTAGTGTTACGAATCTGGCAGCCATGAGAACTCAACATTCAGGCCCCCATAGCTCAGTTATTTCGTTAAGTAAATGTGGATAGATAGCTCCCTTTCCCCTATGTCTAATGGGAATTAAGTGTACGTGCGCTACAGGTTATTTAATCGTTAGGAGTTTTTACACCACCAACAACAACGGCATCCTCCCTGGCTCTCTTCCACCATCAGCCTTTCTGACGTGCATGCGTGCCGAGCGCCTGTGGGTGGAGTCCCATTGTTAACCGATGCATTGGCTCCGCTCCAGGGTCGAGCAAGACGTGTTGCCTTCAGCCAATGGGCAAAGCGCGAGCGACGTACGCCGTATTCCGGCCAATGTGGAGGCACATCGCCCAAAGAAGGAGGAATGCCTCTCAGGGGGGATGGGCCGTGAGAATGCTCGTCATGCCCCCAGGACGAATTACGAACGGCAAATGGATCGCCTGAGTCAAACCGGCCAATCGGGAGGCGAGTTGCGTCGGGGGAGTGAAGAGAAGGGCGGGTGTGCGCGAAGAGGTCCTGCCTTTTTCCCTTGAGCCTATCCCGCAAAGGATCACCTGCCTGCGAGTCTGTCCCCGTGAAGGATCGCCTGCCTGCGAGTCTGTCCCCGCAGAGGATTGCCTGCCTGCGAGTCTGTCCCGCGGAGAATCACTTGGCTGTCTCCTCTGCTGGCCGGAGGAGCGTGCTGGAGTCGACACTGCCCTCCGTACCCGGTGCTTGCAGCAGAATCGAGTTGCGGGTTCAAGTCCCGCCGAGCCGGATCATCAAGGGCCGCACGAGATGGGAAGGTCCAAGCTGGCATCCTTTCCTCCAGCTCACCTTCCCTCTGAGCTGGGGGTATCAATAAAGGCCACGGCCATCATTTCTTCAGGGGGGGGGGTGTCTGTGTGTGGGGCCATCTTCAAGTAGAATTGTGTAAGTGCTTTCTTTTGCTCATTGTACATTACATTTCTTTTTCGGATAACTCTTCCCTCCCCGATTATTATTGTAAATAAATCCCCTTTTCTTGAATGTCCCAGCTCGTCCTTGTCCTTTCTATCATTGGTTTGCCGGGCTGCGAAAGGGAATTAGGAGGCCTCATTGTTTCCGCAATCATGCAATTGGCCGGCAGGGCTCTGGTACTCTCCGCTCGGGGTACGACTTGGATCCGGCTCAGTAATGGCCCAGATCGCGCAGATCCTGCTGAGGGTGAATTTCCCCGGGAGTTTGAGGCCGTGGGTAATTAGGTATATTGAAATTGGCAATTGACCCTTCCCCACGTGGTTGACCTATTGGCGATCTTCGGTCCGATAAGGGATCTGTGACCTTTCAGATTTATCTGAAAGGTATGACCTAAATTCCGGGTGTTCGGTGGAGTCGACTCTACTGCTCCCCCAAGTGGTCGTGCTCGCCACCGAGACCCGGCCCCTCCACACTACAACCCCCCTCCCCCCCAGCATCCATGTGGGAAGATTTTTTTGCATACTCTTCCTTGGATTGCATGTGGGAAATTGTAGCCCATCACGTATTGCAGCACTAAATTGGATCTAGTGGCTCAAAGATTCCCACCCTGCTTGAAAGTGGTGGCAACTGCTTCACATGCAGTACAGACGACAGAATCCCTTGTCACTGGACACCCTTTAATTCTCTAGTTCCGCATGCTGTTATCTCAGTGTTACTAAAGACTAAAACACAGCACCTGTCGGCCTCACGAGCGATGATGTATGAACTCTCACTAACAGCTCCATCGAGCATCACCATTAAGAGGTGTTCTCCTTTAAATCCCTTGACATTGTTACCCACAGAGCAAGATGGAGAACCTCACGATTGTGAGGAGGTGATGGTGCACACGTGTCTGTCCCTTCCTGATTTGAGAGACACGCCGATCCAAAATTCCCAGTTGATTTTGTATGTTGATGGCTCATCTTCTCAGGCACCAAATGGATCCCTATTAACGCATTATGCAGTTTGTTCTGAACACAAAGTAATTGACAGTCGAAAATTGGCTACAAACTGTTCCACACAGCAAGCGGAGGTGTTTGCTTTAACTCGTGCATGCTGCTTAGCAGAAGGCCAAATTGTGACAAATTACACCGATTCAGGTTATGCATTTGGCATTGTACACAAATTTGGTGCTTTGTGGCATGAGCGAGGATTTATGACATCCACTGGTGCTCCGGTGAAGAATGGTCCATGGATTGCTAATCTGCTGCAGGCAATTATTTTTGCCTTTCCCAATTGCAGTTATCAAATGTGACGCCCATACTGGTGGGTCTGATGATGTTTCTCGGGGGACATGCTAGAGCAGATAAAGTTGCCAAAACCGCGGCCATTTCCCAAGATGCCCTATTGGTATCACAATATGCTTTAACACAAGCCACAACTGTGCCATCTCTTGATGATGTCACCACATTACAAGCTGCTGTTCGTACAGCAGAGAAAAATTTGTGGATAACATCTGGATGCAAATTTGATGATGAGTCCAATCTATGGAGGTAACCCAATAACTGCGTGGTGGCTCCAAAGGCTTTGTTACCATGGCTCGCTTGCCTAGCCAACAGTGCTGGCCATACCAGCAAAGGGGGAATGTGCACCTCGATTGGGAAGCATTGGTATCCCCTGGGCTTTAGTCCAATTGCAGAACAATATTGTAGGATATGCCACGTTTTCCAACAACATAATCTGGGGAAGGGGCTTCAGATGGCCCAAGGGGGGCATCCTCCCCCCTTTGTCCCTTTCGTTCATATCCAAATTAATTTTGCACAAATGCCAAAGTGTTGTGGGTTTGAGCACATTCTGGTCGTGGTAGATCTATTTTCCAAATGGGTAGAAGCGTACCCCTGAAGGAAAGCAGATGCTACTATTGTTGTCAAACTTTTGATGAAATATTTTGTCTGTTGATTTGGGATCCCCAGCAAAATCTCTCGGGATCAGGGAACTCATTTTACAGCGGAAGTGGTGAAGGAGTTATGTAGGGCCTTGCAAATCAAGCAGCACCTACATTTCCCTTATCACCCACAGTCAGCAGGGGCAGTAGAGAGACAGAATGGGTCTTTAAAGAACTATGGTCTTTAAAGAACTATGGAACTATTAAAGAACTATGGTCTAAAATGGCCAGGTGCACTGCCAATAGCTCTTATGACAATGAGGTCAACCTCCAATCAAAAAACGGGCTTGTCTCTGCATGAGGTTATAATGGGGAGACCGATGAGGTTACCTCACTCAGCTCCATTACCTGTAAGAGAGATGAATGTGCATCAAATGGACGAGACGTTGTTCGCCTTTTTTATTGCCCTGAATCATGCTGTGAGAAGTTTCGATGTGCAGGTGAAGGCAGCCTTACTCGCCAGCCACCACTGATTGCCATGGCTTCCAACCTCGGATTTGGTCTATGTAAAGACTCATAAGAGAAAGAACGCTCTCCAGCCGAGGTGGTGCGGGCCCTATCTAATTCTGCTGACGACCCACACTGCTGTGAAATGCCAGGGCTGACCAACATGGATCCATGCCTCACACTGCAAACGGGTCCACAGCACGAAAGATCCCAAGAAGAACTTCTGAATGATCACCATCTTGGGACTTCGATGATAGCCTTTCTTGTTACATGTTTATGTGCACTATTTGTTTTGACCTTTGTGATAAATATGCGGGATATCCCCATGGCTGAAAGGGCTGATAAGTACGACTCATCATCGAAGTCACTTATATATTCATCAGCCAAGCGCTCATTGCACACCTTAGCTCAACATTCAGGCCCCCGTAGTCGCTAGTCGCATCACACATAAATAAAAGAAGCTTAACTCGTGAAGTAGAACTGGATAAGGGTACAAATAGAACGGATTTGCAAAGGAGTATAAGGGCACACTCATATCCTGATGGACTATATGGGATTAATACTTATCTGGCTGTTTCTCTAAACCATGCTAGGGCATTAAATAAAACTAGTTGTTGGATCTGCACTCACGTACCACATTCAGTGGTTAGTGGGATACCATTGGTAGCAATACCATTTAATTTGAGCGAGTGGTGTGGATATTGTTTAAGATGGATGTATCAGGGTAAATGGGATATTAACACCAACCATGGTAAGAATGGGAAACGGGATGGTTAGACGAGATAATTACCAATGGGGCTGGGAAGTGTCTACGGTGACGAAATTTCAGTAATTAGTACTGGCCTCATTTCAATTTAATTTTTTTGCCTCCATATTTTGTGATAGAACAAACAAAAGAAAAATCAAATTTATGTCTAGTGCAGAAGTCGTTGGAGGAAAGAATGTTCGGTAATTCTGAATGTAAGAGCTATGTTAATGAAAATCACACAATAGAACCACAAGCGGCATTAAATAACACCTATTTTGTGTGTGCAAATCGAGCCGATCCATGGCTTCCAGTTACTTGGACAGGGTCGTGTTATCTGGCTTACATAATACCACATATGCGCCTGCTCGTCAATTCACCTTTTGAACATTCGAGATGAGGCAAACGGAGTTTTACATCAACTGAATAGTTCTTTATGGTCCTTATTCCTAATTATGGAGTCGGTCAAACATCCAAAGGAATTGCAGAATTAGCTGCCTCTCTGGAATTGCTTGCAAATGAAACTGCAAATGGTATGGTAGACATTAACTAGGAGGTAGTTGCTCTACATACTGTCGCAATGCAAAACCGAATTACTTTGGATTTGGTATGAGCGGCGCAGGGGGGCGCTTGTGCAGTGATTGGTTCTGAATGCTGCACGTACGTCCCCGATAATTCAGAGCACTTTGCAAGTTTAGCAGAAAAGATTAGAGATGAAGGAGCTAAGTTCCACGATTATTTTACTAAGGATGGAATATTTTCTTGGCTCGAAGGAATTTTTGGGAGATGGGGAGCAAGATTGTTGCAATGGATTTTCACAGGATTACTTCTGATTGTCATTATTATTGTGCTCCTTAAATGTGCCACCACAGTACTCTCAGCATTGATTACCTCCTGCTTAAGTAATGGTTTCTCAACAAACACCTCTCTATACTGATCCTGATCCAGAGGAGGAGTTCTATGACTTTTATGGAATTGAAATTGAAATTGGAAATCCATAGGTCAACGTCATGAGTGTAAGACATGTTCCCAAAACCCTGCACTACGTGTGTTGAACCCAGCTTGATCACACAAATGGTGAATCTCCACTGCAATGACCGAAGGGCCGACCTCTACTGTGGCCTAAAATAGGCCCAGCCGTGCAAGCACTTACAGCCACCTGCTCCACATGGAGCGCGATGGCGAAATGATGGGCTGGGCTCCACGATGTGTGCTTGGAAGTGACCACCCAAAGGAATGAATGCACTCGTGAGTAGACATGTCCTTCCAATTGATTACAAAACATTAATTTTGTTTTGTTTTGCCCTGAAGTGCAAAACAGGGGGGAATGTAGAAGGGGACTTCCTTTTTAATAGTTTTTATAATCGATATGCTTGAATGTGGGCATGAATAAGAATTGTAGTCTCAGTTGATCACTGCATGTGTTTTTCTAATTACTCAATATTAATTGATTCATCTTGATGTAACTCATTTTATGAGAACTTGTAATCTGTGAACTCATTTTATGTCTCTTTTATTATTAAGGTCTTATTTTGTACTGGAGCTGGGCCTGGTGTTGGCGCAGTGGTTAGGGCAGCGGCTTGGGATCCAAGAGGTCCTGAGTTCAAGCCCCGTTGGGCCACTGAATTAATACACCAGGGGGTTGACTCAGCCTGTCATCCTTCCGAGGTCGGCGAAATGAGTACCAGTATACTGGGCCAGTGTATACCCCGGTTGAAATAGGTGTACCTTATCCCTGTGTCGTAAGAGGCGACCAGGGTTGCGTCAGGAAGGGCATCCGGCGTAAAACATGTGCCAAATCACTATGCGGATCATACGGATGATCCGCTGTGGCGACCCCTCACGGGAGCAGCCGAAAGAAGAAGAAGAAGATTTTGTACTGGAGCTTAGGCCTACAGCCATTTGGCTCCGGAGATATGATTCGCTCGCTACTTTGCTAGATGTCTCCTTATGCAACCCCAAATATCCCTCCCTCTTCTCCCTCTCTGTTCTTAGGTTATTAATTAATGTGCTAGACTTCGAACGCACACGACTTTGTAAAGGAATTATGTCATGTTTAGCTTGGTACATTATCTACAATTGGAAAGCTATTCGAGACTGTTGCTTGCTTGACTCTTGTCCGCCTGCGCAGTTTGTTGTTTTGGGGCGACAAGAAGCGCTCTCTGGGTTTTCTCCCCGTCTTAATAAATCCTTCACATCACTCTAGCCGGCCTTGACGAGGTCACACATGAGTTATTATGACCCTACTCCCATCCATTCCTTTTTATTTGTGAGGAAGTTCACACATACCATCCTGCATGCTGTACACTATGGTTCTCTCCTCGATGGCCCACAAACTTTCCCCACCTTTTCCTAGGTTTAGACCGTGGGCCGAGCTCCCGTTTTGTTTAGTTTCGTGACCCACCTTGTGTATCTACCTGTATTTATAATATGTAGTGTGAAAATATTATGGAAATCACATCTGAAACTCATCAAGAAAAAAGCTTGCACATTTTTTCAAAATATGGAAAATACACCCGAAATTGTGACAATTTTCTTCTAAACATCGTCCAATCATAGCGCTTTGACATACAGTACCACGCTCGTCAACCAATCACGCGTTTCGTTGAAGGCAAGCTGTCAACTCACCAGCTGTCATGAACCCAGCTGGCGTCATGGCGGCGTACATGTCGTCCGATGCGAGAGCTGCCGAAGATTCTGAAGGCAGTTCTTCGTGTTTCTATTTTATGCATGTCATCAATACCCACAGCAAAGTAATTCCATTTAGTGAGAAAAGCATGAAGAAATTTCAGGAATGTGCTGCTAAGTGGATTGATGTGGAAGGAAACCCCGAAAGTAAGGACGCTGTCAAGGTGCCACAAGTACACCACAGCCAGCACAGCCTCGGTGTGGGGATTGCAGCTGGTGTAGCCGCCGATGCCGTGCCCGGTGATGATCATGATGGTCATGATGATGAATGTGACGGATCTGGAAGGTCGGATCTCCTTTCTACCGTTGACTAATTTTTGACAGAATGGTCAAAATCAATACCCAGTGATTACTATACTATAGAATCTAACTGTCATGAATCCAACTGGATGTTCTGTTCTAAATTATGCTATATTAGTATCAGCATCATCTTTCGAAGTTCAATCGTAAACTGACCGTGACATGTGTCAATGATCCCAACTGAAATCTGGACTAGTATGGAGTATGGACGAACTTGAAATTCTAAACATGAATCAAAACACAACCATTGTTTCCATCTGCAGTTGCTATGTATTCTATTAAATCAACGATGTGGTGGCAAACCTGCTATCGCAGTGCGGCTACACTGGGTTTGTTTGCGGTCGCAGTGGAATGCCAACCTATAAATGTTAATGCACAGTGGCCATGCACCGATAAATATATAATGGAGATATTATATACATATTAATGAAAAAAAAGTGTTGTGTAAATAATTTCAGCTTCAGTGATAGATTTATGTATCAATGATTGAACGAAGAATGACTGATGATTAGTTTGCTGATGGATGATGTTATGATACACTGTGTTTGATTTCGGTATGCCAGTCCAGTGCATGTCTTCCTGGCTTGTATGTTCAGCTTTTATGCCGATGAATGAGATCTATAGATCAACAATTAGTGGCATTACTATTTACATTTACTGTTTCTGCATATTACTTAATTTATACGTGTGTGTGTGTGTGTGTGTGTGTGTGTGTGTGTGTGTGTGTGTGTGTGTGTGTGTGTGTGTGTGTGTGTGTGTGTCAGACAGAGAGAGGAAGGAACCCATATCACCCACATTCATGTAGTCTCCCTATGAATACATAGACATCAGAATTCCCAGAGTAATGCACACAGCTAAAGCTCCACTGGAGTGGCTAAGAAACAAAAAGATAAATGCCCTTGAGTGGCCACGTCAGAGCCCCGACCTAAATCGAATCAAAAATCTGTGGCATGACTTGATTGCTATCCAACAACACTCCCCACACAACTTAACTGAGCTTGTTTGAATAGTTTTGAATTTTTTTTTTTGATTGAATAGTTTTGTCCAGAAGAATGGGCAAGTATTGCCTAATCAAGGTGTGCAAAGTTGGTAGAGACCTATCCCCACAGACTCGCAACTGTAATTGCTGTCAAAAGTGGTTCCACCAAGTATTAACTCCGAGGGGTGGACACTGATCCAACCAAGATATTCCAGTTATTTATTTTTAATTAATTTCTGAAATTTGTAGATTTTTTTTTTCACTTGGAAGTTTTGGGTTATGATGTGTAAATAAAGGTGGAAAAAGTCTGATTGAATGCAATTTAATTCCAGGATATAAGGTAACAAAAGGTGAAAAATTTG
>NC_140966.1:79950387-80154138 GCF_056783735.1 Eptatretus burgeri
GTCTCGGTCGAAGAATCGTCTCTCAGCTGTCTCGGTCGAAGAATCGTCTCTAAGCTGTCTCGGTCGAAGAATCGTCTCTAAGCTGTCTCGGTCGAAGAATTGTCTCTCAGCTGTCTCGGTCGAAGAATCGCCTCAAAGCTGTCTCATTCAAAGAATCATCTCGAAGCTGTCTTGGTCGAAGAATCGTCTCGAAGCTGTCTCGGTCGAAGAATTGTCTCTAAGCTGTCACGGTCGAAGAATCGTCTCTAAGCTGTCTCGGTCGAAGAATCGTCTCTAAGCTGTCTCAGTCGAAGAATCGTCTCTCAGCTGTCTCGGTCGAAGAATTGTCTCAAAGCTGTCTCATTCAAAGAATCATCTCGAAGCTGTCTTGGTCGAAGAATCGTCTCGAAGCTGTCTCGGTCGAAGAATTGTCTCTAAGCTGTCTCGGTCGAAGAATCGTCTCTCAGCTGTCTCGGTCGAAGAATTGTCTCTCAGCTGTCACGGTCGAAGAATCGTCTCGAAGCTGTCTCGGTCGAAGAATCATCTCTAAGCTGTCTTGGTCGAAGAATCGTCTCTAAGCTGTCTCGGTCGAAGAATCGTCTCTCAGCTGTCTCGGTCGAAGAATCGTCTCTCAGCTGTCACGGTCGAAGAATCGTCTCGAAGCTGTCTCATTCAAAGAATCATCTCGAAGCTGTCTTGGTCGAAGAATCGTCTCTAAGCTGTCTCGGTCGAAGAATCGTCTCTCAGCTGTCTCGGTCGAAGAATCATCTCTAAGCTGTCTCGGTCGAAGAATCATCTCTAAGCTGTCTCGGTCGAAGAATCGTCTCGAAGCTGTCTTGGTCGAAGAATCGTCTCTAAGCTGTCTCGGTCGAAGAATCGTCTCTAAGCTGTCTCGGTCTTAGAATCACGTCTCAGCTGTCTCGGTCGAAGAATCATCTCTAAGCTGTCTCGGTCGAAGAATCATCTCTAAGCTGTCTCATTCAAAGAATCATCTCGAAGCTGTCTTGGTCGAAGAATCGTCTCTAAGCTGTCTCGGTCGAAGAATCATCTCTCAGCTGTCTCATTCAAAGAATTGTCTCTCAGCTGTCACGGTCGAAGAATCGTCTCTCAGCTGTCTCGGTCGAAGAATCGTCTCTCAGCTGTCTTGGTCGAAGAATCGTCTCTCAGCTGTCTCATTCAAAGAATTGTCTCTCAGCTGTCACGGTCGAAGAATCGTCTCTCAGCTGTCTCGGTCGAAGAATCGTCTCTCAGCTGTCTCGGTCGAAGAATTGTCTCTCAGCTGTCTCGGTCGAAGAATCGTCTCTCAGCTGTCTCGGTCGAAGAATCGTCTCTAAGCTGTCTCGGTCTAAGAAGTCTTGGTCTCAGAATCGTCTCCAAGCTATCTTGGTCTTTGAATTGCATCTCAGCTGTCTCGGTCCAAGAATCGCGTCTGAACTTTCTCAGTCTAAGATTGGTCTGCAAGCTGTTTTGTTCTAATAATTTCCTCAAAGCTGTCTCGGTCTTAGAATCACGTCTCAGTTGTCTCGGTCGAAGAATCGTCTCTCAGCTGTCTCGGTCGAAGAATCGTCTCTCAGCTGTCTCGGTCGAAGAATTGTCTCTCAGCTGTCTCGGTCGAAGAATCGCCTCAAAGCTGTCTCATTCAAAGAATCATCTCGAAGCTGTCTTGGTCGAAGAATCGTCTCGAAGCTGTCTCGGTCAAAGAATTGTCTCTAAGCTGTCTCGGTCGAAGAATTGTCTCTCAGCTGTCTCGGTCGAAGAATCGTCTCTCAGCTGTCTCGGTCGAAGAATCGTCTCTAAGCTGTCTCAGTCAAAGAATCGTCTCTCAGCTGTCTCGGTCGAAGAATTGTCTCTCAGCTGTCTCGGTCGAAGAATCGCCTCAAAGCTGTCTCATTCAAAGAATCATCTCGAAGCTGTCTTGGTCGAAGAATCGTCTCGAAGCTGTCTCGGTCGAAGAATTGTCTCTAAGCTGTCTCGGTCGAAGAATCGTCTCTCAGCTGTCTCGGTCGAAGAATTGTCTCTCAGCTGTCACGGTCGAAGAATCGTCTCGAAGCTGTCTCATTCAAAGAATCATCTCGAAGCTGTCTTGGTCGAAGAATCGTCTCTAAGCTGTCTCGGTCGAAGAATCATCTCGAAGCTGTCTCGGTCGAAGAATCGTCTCTCAGCTGTCTCATTCAAAGAATTGTCTCTCAGCTGTCACGGTCGAAGAATCGTCTCTCAGCTGTCTCGGTCGAAGAATTGTCTCTCAGCTGTCTTGGTCGAAGAATCGTCTCTCAGCTGTCTCGGTCGAAGAATCGTCTCTCAGCTGTCTCGGTCGAAGAATCGTCTCTCAGCTGTCTCGGTCGAAGAATCGTCTCTCAGCTGTCTCGGTCGAAGAATGGTCTCTCAGCTGTCTCGGTCGAAGAATCGTCTCTCAGCTGTCTCGGTCGAAGAATCGTCTCTCAGCTGTCTCGGTCGAAGAATTGTCTCTCAGCTGTCTCGGTCGAAGAATCGTCTCTCAGCTGTCTCGGTCGAAGAATCGTCTCTCAGCTGTCTCGGTCGAAGAATTGTCTCTCAGCTGTCTCGGTCGAAGAATCGTCTCTAAGCTGTCTCGGTCGAAGAATCGTCTCTCAGCTGTCTCGGTCGAAGAATCGTCTCTCAGCTGTCTCGGTCGAAGAATCGTCTCTAAGCTGTCTCGGTCGAAGAATCGTCTCTAAGCTGTCTCAGTCGAAGAATCGTCTCTCAGCTGTCTCGGTCGAAGAATTGTCTCTCAGCTGTCTCGGTCGAAGAATCGCCTCAAAGCTGTCTCATTCAAAGAATCATCTCGAAGCTGTCTTGGTCGAAGAATCGTCTCGAAGCTGTCTCGGTCGAAGAATCATCTCTCAGCTGTCTCATTCAAAGAATTGTCTCTCAGCTGTCTCGGTCGAAGAATCGTCTCTCAGCTGTCTCGGTCGAAGAATCATCTCTCAGCTGTCTCGGTCGAAGAATCGTCTCTCAGCTGTCTCGGTCGAAGAATCATCTCTCAGCTGTCTCGGTCGAAGAATCATCTCTAAGCTGTCTCATTCAAAGAATCATCTCGAAGCTGTCTTGGTCGAAGAATCGTCTCTAAGCTGTCTCGGTCGAAGAATCATCTCTCAGCTGTCTCGGTCGAAGAATTGTCTCTCAGCTGTCTCATTCAAAGAATTGTCTCTCAGCTGTCTCGGTCGAAGAATCGTCTCTAAGCTGTCTCGGTCGAAGAATCATCTCTCAGCTGTCTCGGTCGAAGAATCATCTCTCAGCTGTCTCATTCAAAGAATTGTCTCTCAGCTGTCTCGGTCGAAGAATCGTCTCTAAGCTGTCTCGGTCGAAGAATCGTCTCTAAGCTGTCTCGGTCGAAGAATTGTCTCTCAGCTGTCTCGGTCGAAGAATCGTCTCTCAGCTGTCTCGGTCGAAGAATCGTCTCTAAGCTGTCTCGGTCGAAGAATCGTCTCTCAGCTGTCTCATTCAAAGAATTGTCTCTCAGCTGTCTCGGTCGAAGAATCGTCTCTAAGCTGTCTCGGTCGAAGAATCGTCTCTAAGCTGTCTCAGTCGAAGAATCGTCTCTCAGCTGTCTCGGTCGAAGAATTGTCTCTCAGCTGTCTCGGTCGAAGAATTGTCTCTCAGCTGTCTCGGTCGAAGAATCGCCTCAAAGCTGTCTCATTCAAAGAATCATCTCGAAGCTGTCTTGGTCGAAGAATCGTCTCGAAGCTGTCTCGGTCGAAGAATTGTCTCTAAGCTGTCTCGGTCGAAGAATCGTCTCTCAGCTGTCTCGGTCGAAGAATCATCTCTCAGCTGTCTCGGTCGAAGAATCATCTCTCAGCTGTCTCGGTCGAAGAATTGTCTCTAAGCTGTCTCGGTCGAAGAATCGTCTCTCAGCTGTCTCGGTCGAAGAATCATCTCTAAGCTGTCTCATTCAAAGAATCATCTCGAAGCTGTCTTGGTCGAAGAATCGTCTCTAAGCTGTCTCGGTCGAAGAATCATCTCTCAGCTGTCTCATTCAAAGAATTGTCTCTCAGCTGTCTCGGTCGAAGAATCATCTCTCAGCTGTCTCATTCAAAGAATTGTCTCTCAGCTGTCTCGGTCGAAGAATCGTCTCTCAGCTGTCTCGGTCGAAGAATCGTCTCTCAGCTGTCTCGGTCGAAGAATCATCTCTCAGCTGTCTCGGTCGAAGAATCATCTCGAAGCTGTCTCATTCAAAGAATTGTCTCTAAGCTGTCTCGGTCGAAGAATCGTCTCTCAGCTGTCTCAGTCGAAGAATCGTCTCTCAGCTGTCTCGGTCGAAGAATCATCTCGAAGCTGTCTCGGTCGAAGAATCGTCTCTCAGCTGTCTCATTCAAAGAATTGTCTCTCAGCTGTCACGGTCGAAGAATCGTCTCTCAGCTGTCTCGGTCGAAGAATTGTCTCTCAGCTGTCTTGGTCGAAGAATCGTCTCTCAGCTGTCTCGGTCGAAGAATCGTCTCTCAGCTGTCTCGGTCGAAGAATCGTCTCTCAGCTGTCTCGGTCGAAGAATCATCTCTAAGCTGTCTCGGTCGAAGAATCGTCTCTCAGCTGTCTCGGTCGAAGAATCATCTCTCAGCTGTCTCGGTCGAAGAATCATCTCGAAGCTGTCTCATTCAAAGAATTGTCTCTAAGCTGTCTCGGTCGAAGAATCGTCTCGAAGCTGTCTCAGTCTAACAATTGTGCCATCCTTCGGATGTATGTTGAACTGCGCTTCCCATCTTCCAGCATTCGTTTGTGGATGTTAAAGACCCCATGGTGTCCTCCGCGAAGAGTTGATGAGTTATCACCAGCACCTTGCCAAATTACAAATTCCTTCTCTAATCTACAGGGGGCACTGGATCAGCGATGCAGCCATGCCCACTCAGCCAATCATGTGACTCACAACCATGTTCTGTAAATGAAAGAAGAATAAGAAACTTTGCTGCACTTGCAATCACATCTCGAAAATGTCCATCGCACTTCTCATCGTGGGGGATTCACTTTTTCGAAAAGGGAATCGACCGGTTTGGAAAAAGTCATTCGCACGTAGTTGATGAAATCTTCACTCTTCAGGCTCTTGCTGAAATATTTTCCTGCGACTGACTCTTTCATTCTCTTCAATCATTATTTCATGCAAAACTTTCTTCTTTCATGGAGATTGTTTGTTGTCCATCACACGTGCTGGGATTAAACGGAATAATGTTGAAGTTTTTGGGTATGAGCAGCCATATCACAACAATCTCACTCAAAAATTAGAACGGCGCTTGGTGGTAGAGCACATACCTCCACAAGGCAGAACGGTTTATGTTTTGTATCCCACTCCGAGGCCAGATCTGGATCCAGATCTTCACCAAAATCGAATCACTTCTTCCTTATCACACACCCAACCTGTCCACCAAATTTCGTCTGTACGTGTCCACAACTTTTTGAGATATCCTGTTCACAAGCAGACAAACTGGGGTGATGGTGGAGGTAATGAGAGCAGCAATGAAGGAGAAAACCACCGAAACAGCCACTGGGCAGCCGTCGGTTGCGCAAGGCAGTTATAAATGACATTGTCTCTTTGTCAGTTATGAACGACAGCCCTGAACTCTTCCTCTCGTGTTCTTCTTTACCCATGTCAATCTGTTTAAGAGGAAGAACTTGCATGTTCGCAACATCTGCACATTTCACATTCAGGTCAAAGGAACAGTCCGGTTGCCATTAATTTGCAGTTCATGGTTCAGGACTCACAGCACACAGAGTAGTACTACTCAAGGAGACAAATTACATTCCATGGCCCGTGCAGACAATCTTTCTCCGAATGTCTCGCGCAACAGCTGAATGTTATATCCAAGCATAAAGAGCGATCCATTCTCTTTAAATGAGTAAGAAACCAGAGAGAGAGGATCTCCATCAGACTGTCAGCGAAGGAGTGAAGTGAGTCAGTGAGTAAGGAGCCCCAGGCAGGATTTAGTGCCTGTTGCAAAACGTTCCATCGTGGCCTGAGCTGTCTGCCTTCGAGCTTGGCGTGGCAGGTTCGAGCACAGGCACGGATCGCGATTTGGAGAAGTTCTTCTCTGGCCACTCGTCGCTGGGTGTGGTATCACGAGCAGGGACTTTTTTGGGGAAGTTGTGCAGTCACGGAGGGATAATCGAAACACAATCGTCAGCGTGGAAGTTATTAGAGAAATATGTTAATTATTTTATTATTATTATTATTATTATCATTTATGAGTTGAATAATGTTTTCTGAATGCAAGTTAATTTAATGGTTGAGATATTGCTAATTATTATCGAAGAGACGAAAGAGTTTTACCTTGACTGCATCACATGTTGTCCCATCATTAAGTTCGGATTGAATGCACCTTTAATAAATGTGATCAGGTGAAACTTGATAAAAGTTACTAAATGAGTAAAAAGCCTTTAGAGTGGTTACTGTTACTGTACTCCCTTAGTTCATGCTGACGGGTGTTTGCCATACTTGCCAAGTGAGAGTTGGTGTAGACCAAGAGCAGCCATGGGAATATGAACCCACACCACGGCCAGTAGAGGAAGAAACAAGTCTTTAACCACTTGGCTAACGAGCAATCTCTCAAATGTTCGAGTAACAATAACATTATGCTGAGTTAATGTTGGTTTTTTTGTTGTTTTTTTCTAAATCATGGAGACATTCGAGGTGTGGAAAAAATGGCCTCCCCATGAAATGTGTGCAAGTCAAAACGATCCATTGAAAAGCTTTTAATATAGAGTGCAATCATAACTCATACGCCTTTAAAAGCCGTACCTTTTATTATCTTATTATCGAGCGTTTTCATTATTAAACTACCAAGTAACATGAGTTGTACATGACAACTTGCTTGATGCATGTACTTTGTACGGAATGTGATCCGATCTATCATTGTATTGTAAGCTTTATTCGGTTGATCTGGGCTGGCAGGATGGCCTAGCCCTAGAGGTATGCAAACTCACCTCAAGGCTGTTTCACCTGGGTTTGAATGCCGACCCAGCTATTGACTATCATCCTTGTGTTTCACAGGTAGGGTGATTCATCAATGCGTGTGCCGCCCCTCGGATGGACCTTAAATGGAAATCCCATCTCTTTCTCCTTCTCATGGTCTTTCTGATGTTACCACCTGAGGATCTGGGTGGCCATTGGACCAGGTAGTAAGTAAGCTGATGGAACTTTTCAAATCTCTGTGTTACTCTGCAATTATTAGAAGTAAGGTTCGGTGCTATCAAAGCAGCCACAGGGCAACGCTTACACTCGGTGGTTTGCCTTTGCCTTCACAGCTGTTGTCAAGGCAGGAATTTGTTATTTGTTCAGGGTGTCGCCGATAATTAACTCACCTGGACTCTTCATGAAAGACACCGTGGGTTCCTCATAACGTGCACCATCGAATGCCAGCACATGATGGTAACAGGAGGTAGCAAAGGGAGACAGCCAAGCTAATCAACTTGGGCTTGCTTGGTTAATCGATGCAGATACAACAGAAGCAATTTCATTTCAAGAAGACTAAATGCAGAAGTGTGTTTGTGTCATTTCCAGAAATGAAGCATTTGCACTCATTTTGACACGTAGGCAACTGTTGATGTCATTTGTCACCCACACACACCCTAATGCAGATGAAGAATGAAAACTGCCAAATTTCATGAGCAATTGTTTATAAAAAGAGATGACTTCAAAACGGAAGCCTCGTCTGTTGTGACAAAGAGAAACAGGAACATTCATGTTGCCTGCGATTTGTCCTCAGCGTGACGCCGAGACACCATCATAGGGAAAGTGAATATAATCGGATCTTCTGAGTCATGAGTCTGCCAAAGCTCATGGGGATTTTATAAACAAGCTGTTAGGAGTAACCCTAACCCCATCCTCGAACACCTTGCACATTGATCAAATATAAAGAGCTACCAAACTAGTGGGGTCGGAAGATGAGGAAAAGCAAGTTGCGATGGCAATTTGATGACACCCTCCAGCTCATCCAATCTCTCTTTTACGCACGAGCAACGCGCCAGTGATTCCAAAACCTCCTTCCCCACCCCACAAGAAAGTTCACATTGGAGCTTTATCTTGACGATTCAACAGCACATTGCAGGAGCATCTCCTGCAATTGTTTTTTGTACAATTGTACAGTCGAGGCTCATGGAGGAGCGAGAACACAGAACGAATCAGGACAAAAAAGAACGAATTTAGAAGAGTAGAAGGAAAGGGGAAGGGATGACATACCAGCTGCAGGGTACAGTACAGGGAGACTTAGAGAAACAAAGGACGTGGCGGAAGAATGAGGGCAAGGGAAAGATATACCATGTGAACAAGAAGGATACAGCCGCAAACACTCAGGAAGGAAATACTGGAAACTTGGAAAGAGAAGGGCTTGGGGAGGGGTTAATGGGGGTAGAAAAGATCATGGTTTTGGATGGGGGATGATATGAGATGGCGCTGAACAGCTGTCTTGAGGACATGGAGGGAAGAATGAGATTGAAGGGAATGTGGATGTTGGTTCCAGGTGGGAAAATACGAGGAATGAATAAGTGGAGGTGAGAAGTGATCCTGGTTATTGGGAGTTTCAAAAGAGCGTGGCTTTGGTGAAAGCATGGCTGTTAGCACAGGCTAACCAGCAGGTATGGCAATTTGTCCTTTAACAAAAGGACTGGGCCACCATCTCAACAGCACCCGATATTGATTCCACCTGGGAATCATTTCGAAAATGCTTCCCCTCTCTCTCCACGCTCATACGTACGTAATAAATAGCTGGCCTTTTACATCACATCAAATGCTTTGCCATCTCATGTTTGAATCGTAAGCAACAAGGCCCTCTTTACAACCTCACAATACCCACGTGCTGAGATGATAGCTGCCCTTCTGATAAATGTCAGCAGGGGGCGGTGCATCTCGGAGCACGGATGAAGAGGTAAAGCCAGCTGTCATATCTGCCTTTACCTTTTTGATAATACAGAACCCAATTTATTATTCTAATAGAATAGGCTATTGTGTGCTGGTACCCTAGCTAAATTGGCTGCTTGGAGTTAGTTGTATAATTGGCATGGCCATCAGGAGGTCGAAAGGATGTGGATATTGCACAGTCTGCATGAACGGACCAAATGGCCTCCTTCTAAGTCTAAGTTTCCTTCTATTTTGTGATTTATATGTATTGATTAAGCGTAGACATTTGCTGATCGATATTGCTGTGGCAGTCCTGATGAGGCCCACTGTGCTTGCACCTGATTTTTGATTTGTACGAAAGCAAAACGAGGAGGTAATTATGATTACTTAATAAAAGGGGTCTTACCTTTTCAAGATTGAGTTCTTAAAAAAAAAAAAACGATGAATATATCGATGTTGGCTACAACTACAAGCCAGATAGAGACCAAAGATCCACAAAGTAAACTTACACACCCGTGCTGCACCCGCAATACCCAAGTTTTGACAGACACGCCAAAAGACCGGTGGATGGATTCGTGCCTGAAAGGGACCCCAGCGTCATTGTGGAGCCTCCGATAGCATCGACAGGCTCCACAATAAACTTGTCACGAGGAGCTGACAAGGAGCGACGACCTCTGACCCGGGTCTATTCATCGAACGACACCCATCTGCTGCAGAGACCGTGCTGACTTTAAGCCTCTTTATCAAGCCCGGAGTGTGAATTTTAGAAGTGTCCGTTTAACTCACAATTTGTGGCCTATTCCATCCTGCCCCCCCCTACCTTTCTTTCAATGCCTGTCCCTTGTGCCGCTGGTTCAACCTCCGTGAGCGGCTTTTTGTGCGAGGTTAGCGAGGAGACGGCATCTGTGTTAAGAGGTTAAATGAGGAAAGGGCCTGAATGCAATGGCGTTTCTCAGCAAAGTTTCCCCCGGGTAAGACCGCTTACTAATTGCTCATAAGTTACAGAAAATGCTTTCTTATGGTTAAAAAAAACAAAAATTGCAGAAAAAAAAATCAAAACACAGCACACCAAGGACGACTGTTGAAGGTCACGAGGGCATGAGCACATGGGTTTGCCTAGAAATCCAACATCAGAGAAAGAGGACGAATTTGCAAAAACTTTTCCAAGAAGTTTGATTTGGTGTCAGAAAAGTGGCGGAAACGGGGTCCAGGGAGGTGAATGACTTGCATGGTGTGCGATTGCTGCTCTGAGCTTTTTGCTTCATGAAACTTTGACCCCGGGTTTGAACCCCATGTACTATGTTAATCGGTCATCATTATCCTGATGGCCTTTGTTATTCGTTTATATGCCGGGCATTGGAAGAGGTTCTTGGAACAAGATGCAACATGAGTCGAAGAAACGCCAACTTATTAATGCTCAAAAAAACGCATGTCCAACTGTACATGGTTAATGAGAACATCGATTCCTTTCTGACGATATCGGTAACTATATGTCCAAAAAGAAGAGTCTTTGGTGGCATTTATTGACCTGTTGAGTATCGAGTACATTTTGAAACGCCCTTTGTATCGCATATTCAATGTGCTTGTCCTTCACGTATTGCATGCGCTGGTTTGTCGACGAGGTTTACATACTTGATGTGCTTGGTATTTGAAATAATAAACTAAGAATTGTTTAATTTTTTTAAAATCATGCAAACTTTTTAGAAAACATAACTTCTTCAATGCCCCCCACTCTTGCCCCCCTCTGTACCCGCCGTAGTCGTGAGTTCTTGCACGCGCTTCTGAACAGGGCATGATCTGCTCTGGCAAAGGGAGATTCTTTGCACATGTTATGGATAAGAAAAGTAAGGAGGACGGAAAGGTAAGCCCGGGGAGGAGGGTGGGGTGTTGGGGAGGTGGGATCGGAGTGGTGTCCGAGGCTGTTTTTGAGAGTGTGCCACTGAGCCGCCTTAAGTCATGGCGATGGTTTGCTTTGGCCTAGATGCTGAAAGCTCGGATTAGAGGAGAGAGAATGATGTGCAGACAACGTCCCCTCCAAAAAACCCTCTTGACTTTGTTCCAGACGTACCATGCTGCATTCTTGCATAGCTGTTGTTCATTTTGTCCTTCTTCTCTTGAGCCGTCGTATACTTCGTCGTTTTGCTTTATCTTTGATAGGGAATGCCATCAATGTGTCCTCTGTCGTGACTTGTGAATAAAATCATTTTAACCGATAATGTCGCCTTTGTGCTCAATGATTGACACATTGTGGTGCTTAGTGAGATGACGGCCTCTGCGAAAAGGTTCACATCATGGATCGAGCACCGAAGGCACGGATTTGAATTGGGATTATATTTTCTTCTCTTTAAGACCTACCATACATTTCAACTTTGAATTGAAATGTAAAAGGAAGGCACTTGGTGAATGATGCCCACAGAGTCCTGGATGAAGACCACACGGTGGTCTAAACGTCGATCCTTCTCCTTTCCTTCCGGGCACATGTATACTTGTTGAGAGAACGTTCTTCCTTGAGCCATCTTCCCATTAATTTGAGGTCGGCAGTTCAAAGAGAGTTTACTCTTGGAACCAAGCATTTCATGAAACCACCTGGTCATCATGTTTACCCCATACACCTCACTTCACCCCTCTCCCTTCCACAGATCTACTAATGTGTCTGCTCCACACTGTTCCCATTCCCCCTCTTGCCTCCTGCTTCCCTTGTTATATGTTCTGTGTGTTAGCTCTTATATGAGCCTCAACATTGCATACAATGCAACGTACAACGAGCCTCGACAATGCAAGCATGGTGGTGAAATGCTTGCTTAAAGACCGAGCGGAAAGGTGTGATGGAACCATCTATGGAAGGAAGTTTTACAAATGGAATAAAGGAGCCACCAAGGCGTGGAGGTGGGTGGAGAGCCTGGGTTTTTTGGAGTTGAACCAGGAGGGAGTTGTCTTACTTCCATTTGTGATGTATGTACTCTTTTACAAGCTGCACTTCTATTCTTAGACAGTATGGGGAAAAAACATGGTGAGTCAAAGAAGATCAAAATCCGATATGAAACCTCAACACATATCATTTTCTTGATAATCACCCTCTGAAACACGACCTGGCCATTCCAAATGTGTAAAATATTTTTTTTTATGATCAGCCCTTGGGTAGAATCGACAAGGGACTTCTTTGGTGTCGCTATCAACCATGAATCGTATGAGATGTTTCAATTTCCACTGAATCCAGGTGCTTCTTGCTCCATGTTTTTAGTCGATTATTTTTTCTTCCAGTTGGAGTTCTTGGCATGCATTTGCTAACTCCTTGCTCTGTGTTTCACAAGTCTAAACTGATTGCCAATTTCCAGTCATCTCCAACTTCTTTAGAACTCTATTGAGTCCTGCCTATCTCAAAAAGAATAAACGAGAATCTACAGGTGGACAAAGGGTATGAGATGACATGGAAGAAGGCAGTGGGCTATCATAATTAAAGGACCTGAGTGAAGAGTAAGATTGGATAGACTCAGGAAGGCACTTCCACAGTGAGCCACAAATGTGGACAAAGGAGAGAATGTGAATAGTATGAATGGTTGTAAAGGAAGAATGGCAGATCCAGATTGCTCTTCTCATGTGTTGCCACCAAATCATATACATTACATTAAATTTCAGTTGCCATGTTGATGGAATTTATATATTTCGTATGCAGCATGTGGCTGCATCATTTTCTGGGGCAAAGCTGTGCCGCTGATGCAATACCCCCTGTTGGCAGCAAGCTAGTACTCATTTTTCCGACATCAGAAGGATGACAGGTTGAGTCAACCCTACCTGGTGTTAATTCAACGGCCCACCAGGGGCTTGAACTCAAGACCCTAGGATCTTAAGCCATTTTAACCGTTAAGCCAACACCAGGCCGATGTTAATGGAATGATAGGAGAAATGCTAGAATGTAGAGCAAGAGCAATCGTTTAATGACTAGCTGACTTATGAATGTACAGGATTGTTTATCTTGTAAAAGAAGATCAATGAAGAGATCCTTCTCCTCATTCGTATGTCGCTCAATGCTGCAGGTAGCATCGTTGGCTGAGGGCACACCTGCGCCACTGCAGGTTGAGAGGAGAGACGGATAAGGATGGGGGAAGCAAAGCACAACCAAAAGATGGGGAGATTTTGTTCAGAGGACAATGGGTCCATAAAACCAATGTTTCACCCACAGAGGGGGACTTCATAAAGGGACTTGTATTGGGGCATGCCTGATCTTGAGTGCCATCCCAGGAAGATGGAACAACACAGGCTGGAACAGCCACATATCTTAGAATTGCCTGTTTGCGAGATTTATGAAATGCCGCTTTGGAAGTTGATTCCCCCTGATTTTTTGGATGTTTGGTCTCACCCAAGGCAGCCAATGGGAATACTGTACTGGGGCACGTTCTCCAATTGTGGGTTTCCAGGTGCCATGTTGAATGCAGAATCTATTAGTGGAACACAGTTTAATGTTTTCATTACATTTATTGCTGTGAATATTAAAACCATGATTATCATTGCCTTTGGATGGTTGCCTGGGTCGAGCCCTGGCCTCTATAGGACGTGTGTAATATCTGTATCTGAGAAATACGTTTTAAAGCCCTTGTGGTGTTACTCACCAAAACTTTGTGTAACCCATATGTGTCTGTGATTTTGAAATAACTCCCCCCCCCTTTTTCAAGCAGTCTTGAGAAAGTTTAACTCCACTTTCTTCGTGAAAACGAGATCACTGCATTTTGGACTTTAATTGAACCCTTTTCAAAAAAAATGAAGTTAAACATTGACCCACTCCCGTTTTTTTTTTGCAATATCAAGGTGCGGGGTTGATTCTGGTTCCGGTGTCACAATGACGCATCCTCGGGGTCCCACTTGTGCTGTTTATTCATGCGGGACGGGGGGGTCAGCTGCTATCAGTCCAATAATAATCCCCATCCTTGTTTCAATTTCTTGGAGGTGACTCTGCCAAAACACCCCTTTTAAAATTCACGGTCCACGATCGTGTGCAGTGAAAGAGAATACCATTTCTCGGTGAAAATGGTGGCTCAGATGCACACCCGGTCTTGCTTTTAATATATACTCCAGTCTCTTGAGGGTAGATCGAGATCGTTGCCACTTGTCCATTCTGGATCCTGGCCATCAGTGTTGCCAAAAATAAGATTCCTTGATCGAGTACAAGAGATCGGTGGTGAAATTAAAGGCTTGTCACACTTGAAGCATCATGGGGTTTGTGCTGGGTTCTTCTATCAATATTAATGCTTGGGCTCAAATGTCGAAATACGTTTGGACTTGTCATAGCATCTGGAGAAGTGTATCGTCAGACTCTGAATGTGCGCGGATCAAATGTAGGGGGGGTTTCAATGTCAAAGACACAGGTGCAATTTTGAGTCTGTGCGGAGGTACAAATGAAACTACATTTCCCCCTAGAACTTAAGAGCCTTAGTCAGCTAGTGACAAGTGCATGAACTGCTGAATTAGCTTTAAACGTTTTAATGAAAGCCAGCTCCCACAAGGCTGAATGTGTCTTTTGGTTTTTGTTTCTCAGCCAGAGGAGTGTGCGTGATTGAACAACACAAGAATATTTAGACACAATAAGAGGAAACATGGCCTTTCATTTGATGTATAGAAAGGGTCATCATAGCCAGAGTGCTGGGCCAAAAGTATACTTTTCAAGAAGATGAAACAGCATCCTCCACATCCTACAAGTGAGTGTAGATACGAGTGGCTTGATTTGACAAGCTCGACAAAACTTCCTTCTCAAGATGACCTGTGCGCTTTGAAGGAAGATTATTTCCCGAACTGGCCTGAATGCCACAACATTTCATTAAAAAGACACCGAATCCATCATTAATGCACGACAGTCTAACTCCAGGTTGTCCACCATTTGCTGTACTCGTACTGTTGGCAAATGAAAGTACCATTCCAAGTTCTGCGCAAATTCCTTCACCCGACATGACTTCTCCCCTTCAATTATAACTTTTTGGCTTTCTTTAACTGCAAGAGCATTCTTACCTGAATAGTGCACTTTTCTCCTATCCTTGCACCTTCTACTGCCTTCGACAACCGCTTGATCTACAGTGGGTCTCCAATTGGATTTCTTCGTTGGATTAATTGACATGGAGGACAAGGCCGAAGACATATTGATGGGGAAGGGGGTGAGGAGGAGTGAGTGGGGCAGCACATCACAAGCATAAACGTACACTTTACATGTTTGCCTGATCATTAAACGCTCGTTGGGTCCATGGGATATATTCCCCCCTGATAGGTGCTTGCCTTTGCAAGCAAAGCATCTGAGCTTTTCTGTCAAAAGGGTCCATTAACGCGGCTGCAAAACAAGCACAACGCTTATTGGAAAAACTTTCTTTTACTGCTTCATTGGTTGTGCCAATTGGGAACAGCGCTGGAGAACCATGAAGGCATCATTGTTTGGTGTTTCACTTCAAGTACGGGTCATTCGAAAGATCCTCACATGTGACCTCAGTTAAATTTTTTTAAATCCATCCAGGTATTTTCAGAAATGCTATTCTTCCAGAATCAGACAAGTTATTTTAAGCTAATTTGGACAGGTACATTATCTGATAATGAGCTCACGAGATTACTTTCACAATGTTTCGATGTTCATGGCCCATAATTATCACCTTTGATTCTCAACCATGTGTGACAGCTTAGTGCTTATAAAAGGAAAATGGTGACATCTTGTCATTTTATAATGAGAAACTCGTTACTTGTATGGGATTATTTATTTCCAGAAAAGTGGACAATTCTTCAATAGAAAGTTTTATTTTTTTCCCCCTGCATCGAATGAATTTTCTGAATTTTTTTTAAAGATAGGTTCAGGGAGGATCTGCACATAGAACTAGAAAGCATCTCAAAATGCAAAGCCCGTCTACGTCCGCTTTGTACTCGAACTAAACTTGACAAAAACAACAGCTTTAAAAAAGTAAAAATTTATCAATTAGTGTTCTCCATATTCTCATCATAAAAGTTTGTTGAAAATTTGATGACAAAAGCTCAAATGGTAAACAATTAAAGAAACATGGAAGCGGGCGGACAGGTGGGCTAATAAAACAGATGGGCAAGAAGAGGCATGCAGAACAATGGAGTGGATTCAGCGTAGAGCAACGAGATTGATTTTGGGCCCAACTTGACTCAGCTATGAGAAGTGCGAGAAGGAGGCAGGACTTTATACATTAGAAAGGAAGTGAGGGAATCTGAGAGAGATGTTTGAGATAATGAAGGGTTTAGACAAAAGAAATGCAGAAGTTTTTCTCAGAATAGGCAGTGATAGCATCGGGGACAAAACAGCCTTCGAGTAAAGAAGGGGAGAGTGAGGATGATAATAAGGCAAGGGTTTTTCACTTAGAGAACAGTTAACACATGGAATGGTCTCCTTGGAAACGTAATTATTACATAGGTACCCAGAAGCATTGGGGATAGAAGGGAACAGACATGTTGGCAAGAATGGTACTGTAGGTAGCTGAGGCAAGGATTGTTGATTCTATACATTATGGAGTGACTGGTCTGTGGGAGAGTCTCGTCAAAAGATGAATGGATTGTTTCCGTTTGTTAATTTCTCACCGGACAAATTCATCCACTACCCTTTCCCCTGAAAAACGACACCGAATCAGAAAATAGAAACAAACTGATGATGCCCCCTGTGGCTGCAACACTGTACCTCCGGCACACCTCTCCCTCTCCTCCGCACCACCCCCAACAGTGAAAACAGAACAGCACTTGGTAGAGCGCTACCTCCACCAGGTTTAACAGTTTACATTTTGTGTCCCACTGATAGGTTAGATCTGCATCCAAACCTGAACCAAAATCTAATCGACTTGTTCCTATTACCTACCCAACTCATCCACCCAGTTTCATCCGAATCTGTGCACAACTTTTTGAGATATTGTGTTATATCTCGTTTTTGGCTCTATCCCTCAATGGTGAAGAATCACCCAAAAAATTATCATAGCTTGATCCTGATCCAAATCCTGATCTTCACCAAAATCTAATCAATTCATCCTTGTCACATGGCCAACCTGTCCCTCAAATTTTGACCAAATCTGTTCATAACTTTTTGAGATATTCTGCTCACAGACAGATAAACAGACAGGGGGTGGGGGGGGGGACATAACATTCCATCCACCTTCGGTGGTGGAGGTAAAAAGTCAATAAACTGATGGATTTCATTAATGTGGTGTTGAGAAAGCACAGGAATGATGGGCCAAATGGCCTCCTCCTGTGTCCAGGTTCCTTGTATATCCTTGCCCAACTTTAACTTGAAAAAGGTGGTGAGTGGCAGAAAATAAAACTTGTGTGGCAGCAACAAACTGAACAAAGACAGAACATTCCTATTTCAGGATTGTGTATGTTATATTTCATGTTTTACAAGCTCTAAGGCTTGTGGAGGAATTGTGACAATTTATGCAAAAATGCAGACAGATACATTGGACAACGTCAGACTTGCCTCGAACATACACTGCCGCTGAGATTGGGGGAAGCGTCGTCACTTCCTGGAGTACACTGGGTACTGGAGATGTCACAACAATGGGGTCGCCCTTCTTACTGCACTCAGCAGGGCATTTCCAAAGAAGGAACCTCCTGCTCCCCAAGGATGCCAACCTATGTGATTCTCCGTGCTCTTGTCCTTTTCAATGCTGAAAGTTAAGCAAGGAAAAAACACCTCATCCCATTTTTTAAGACATTGATAATTGATTGACAGAAGCAAACTTTCAGGCTACAGGATGGCCTCGAGAATCAGGATTCAGATTATTTTAAACAATGATAATGCTGTTACAATTACATCTCCTTTTTTGAACTGACCAATTGGCATGATCGATTGTCAGTACCATAATGGGGAAGGTATTGGCCTCCAAAGCTTTAGGGATTGTTGTTTCAAATTCCCATCGAAGGTGATGTTTTCATTGAAATATTTTGATAGTATGGTAGAGGTTTGGGATGGATGAAACAGAGAGTATAAGGGTTCAGGCACCATGGGAAGCTTGGTGACACCGTTATAATGTACTGGTTGATACACCAAATGAGTCTTACACATCTGTTTCCTTGTATGTATTTTCTGACCTGATTAAAAAAAATCGAGTTAAAGAAGACTGGGATTACACCTGTACCTGAAAATGACTTAGTGCTATGTTCCTAATCTGTTGATGTACCTGTGTGCATACCCTTTGAATCTGTTTATATGATATGATATTGTCCTTTCAACGGATGCATTCGTTTTTCGGTCAAATAGGTAAAGATGATTTAATTCCATTCATTCTTGGTTATTCTTTAAGATATGGGAGAGAATCGTGGATCAGAGATTTAGAAAAACATTGAAAATGTCAATTTGGATTAATGCCTGGAAGCGGCACCACGGATGCCCTTTTTGTTTTGAGACAATGAATGGAAAAATACCGGGAAGGTCAAAACAATATAAAGACTGCATTCATTGATCGAGAGAAGGCTTATGAAGGGTGCCGAGGGAATGTGGAGATGTGCAAAAATTTGTGGAGTCCATGAGTAGTAAGTACCACTATTACAGGACGTGTATAAGGATGTTATGGCTGTATATCGTTTTTTTTTATATTCAATTGCTCTATGGTGAAGAATCATTTAAAAAATTCTCGGATCAGGATTCGCATCTGGATCTTCACCAAAATGGAATCAATTATCCCTCGTCACAAACCCAACCTGCACCAAATTTCGGCTGAGTCCATCCACAATTTTTTGAGATATCCTGCTTATGGACAACAAACAGACAGACAGACAAACAGAGAGGGGGGTAAAAACACAACGTCTGTAAACCTTCAGTAGTGGAAGCAATAAGTGACTCGGAGGAAAAGATTCCCCGAATAGGAGCAACCTGGAACATTAGCAGTCCAGGAAAGAAGCAGCGTCGAAAAGGAGCAAACTTGGATCGTAGCTTCCCAGTATAGGAGATCGGTGATAGGAGTGACCTGATCTCAGAACGAACCAAAACGACCAGAATACGAGCAATCATATGGTGAATGAGAAGCATGTGATTCCTCATCGTCCCACCCCTTCCCCAACCCATTTTCACGCTCGTCCCCTTGCCCCCTCATTGAGTCCATGCCCATGAAAAAAAGTATAGACACATAGTCCAGTTCACTATGTCCAGAAATATGAGTTCGTTATATATTTTTGGAGATTAGGAAAACTACATTTTTGGAAACTTCCTAGAATAGTGAATCAGAAAATGCATGATTCCATTTTCTCAAAAGCCAATATGGCAGCCATCTCGGATTTTTTAAATGGCGACTTTCCAATACTATTTTTTCAATATCTTGACTTCCATATGACATAGAATCATGATTCCAGTGGCTAAATCTACATTTTTGGGGGAAATAAATCCAATGATGATAATTAGAAATCAGTACAGATGATCAATGGCAAAGGTTTATGTCACCATCTTGGATTTTTAATGCGCATAACTGAAGTTTACGCTTATCTTATTATCCTGGCTCCAAGGTGACATAGGAACCTGATCCAAGTGGGAATCTGAACAACAGTGTACTTAGTGCAACAAGTCAGTGTACAGATACAGAATCTAGTGCTGGCATTTGTAGTTTTATATGTGGTGATTGTAATTGCAGTTATTACGTCAGTATCTGCAGGTATTAGAGGAACATCAAAATAATTCAGACTAATCCAGGTATGTTGTTTCTATGCGGCTGGTGTCTATGCAGCATGTCCAAGCTAATGCTAGTTAGCACATGTGAGCTGTGTTTCCAGGTGTGTCAACTGCAAAGCCCCTCTGACTATTTTTTGTATTACATTATACCTTACATATTCTATGTGTAGTATTGGGTGTTGTGTGTTAATGGGTGGTGTTTACCTTTTTTTTTGCAGAACTGTATTAGAGCAACATGAGCAAGATGTCTGAGCTTCATCAGCTTGGAGCAGAGAGAGGGTCAGGTCAGGTATGGGAGCATGTGCCAGAACAGCGAGTCGCTACGTCCACTTTCCGCCGGTACTCCAGGGGCCTCCATCTGGCCATCCCCCAGGCAGATGCCAGGCCCATCCCCATCTCCTTGAGATGATGGTCAACCTGCTGCAACCATGAGGCACGTGGTCGGCCCACTGGCCTCCTCCACTCATGAGACTCACTCGCTGAGAGAATCTGGTGAGCAGGATCAGCGTCAGGAAAACGAGCCACATGTCCATACAGCCGCAACTGACGCTCACGGACTATGCAGGTAACAAATCTCATCCGAGTCTCTCTCAGCAACCGCTCGTTGGACACAAAATCCGACCAGCGATAGCCAAGGATTCTCCGAAGAGCTCTGGTACCAAAGGAATTAAGTCTCCGTCTCAGATCCTTGGTCAGAGTCCAAGTCTCGCACCCATAGAGCAAGACTGGAAGTACCAAGGACCTGAAGACTCGGACTTTCGTCCTCCCGCACAGGTACCGGCAGCGCCACACCCCATGATCCAGTGAATCCATGACTCCCCAGGCCCGACCCAGACGTCTATTGACCTCTGACTCGCAGCCAGCAGAGACATGAATATCATTGCCAAGGTAAGTGAATCTCTCCACGACCTCAACATCCTCACCACAAACAGACACAGACAGGACAGCAGCATCCAAGATGTCACCGAAAGCCTGGATCTTAGTTTTGACCCAAGAAACCCGTAATCCCAACGGCTTCGACTCCTCATTCAGCACCTCGAGGGCCCCCATGAGGATGTCTAAAGTCTCCGCAAAGATGACTGCATCATCTGCAAAATCAAGGTCCAAGATCTTGACATTCCCAAACGATGCACCGCAGCTTGATCTCTCCGACATCCTCCCTAAAATCCAGTCCATACAAGTGCTGAAAAGTGTGGGGGCAAGTACACATCCCTGACGAACTCCAGTAACAACTGGAAATAAGTCAGAGATGGTACCACCACACTTCACAGCACTCTCAGTACCAGAGTAGAGTTCAGACATCAGATCGATCAGTTTTGGTGGCACCCCACGAAGACCAAGAATCCTCCAGAGGACATCCCGATTCACTGAATCGAACGTTTTACAGAGATCAACATAGGCTGCAAGCAGCCCCTGCCGAAACTCTCGTCTGCGTTCGATGAGGACACGAAGTGCAAGGATACGGTCAATCGTTGACCTCTTTGGTGTAAAGCCTGACTGCTCTGGACGCTGGTGCTCAAGCAGATGGTGGCGAACCCTCTCGAGAATTATCCGAGCAAAGACCTTGCCTGGCACTGAGAGCAGCGTCACCCCTCGGTAGTTGTTGCAGTCTTGGCGATCACCCTTCCCTTTTCAGAGAGGGACAACAAGGCCCCTCTTCCAGTGAGTTGGGATGATGCCTGTGTTCCAGGCAGAGCACAAAACTGCATGCAATGACACGAGTGCAGCATTTCCACCAGCCTTGAGAAGTTCGGCATGGATGCCACAGATCCCTGGAGCTTTGCCCCGTTTCAACTGGTTCACCGCAGCCCGTGTTTCCACAAGCGAAGGTGGACCACAGTTGATTCGAGGGTCAGCAACAGGGATTGTAACACCCTTGACGTCCAACTCGACAGCTGGGGGATCAGCCTGGTACAACCGCTCAAAGTAACCGGCCCAGCGGGCCTTCACTTCAGACTCCTCTGTCAAGAGCCTACCACTCTCTGCTCGAACTGTAGTGCTCCGAGGGATGGGCTTGGATGAACGTAATGCGCGAATTCCCTTGTAAGCGGGACGAGAATCACCTGTCCACAGGTGATGCTCTACCCCCTCACAGATTCCTCGCACATAGGCCTCCTTGTCCACCCTCAGTGCACGTACAGTTTTACGCCTCACCTCCCTGAACAGCTCAGCTCTGCCATTCAGTCTGGCCCTGCAACTCTGGTCAATGGTATCCAGTGTCCCTTGAGAGACAAAATTCTTCTTTGCCCTGCGGTGAGCTCCAAGGCATCCACCGGCAACATCAAGGACGGTGGTCTTGAAGGTGCTCCACAACTCTTCAGGACCCCCCAAAGCACCCAGACCCCCCAAGTGTCCACTCAGCCTGTTCGCAAACTCCTCAGCTACTCTCTCATCCCTGAGCTTGGCAACATCCAGCCTAGGCTGGGATGGTAACATTCTCCAGGATTTAAGATGCAGCTTTAGAGTTGCTACAACAAGCCTGTGGTCAGTATTGAGGAACTGAGCATTCCGGTAGACCCTGCAGTTCTGGATCATCCTCCAACGACCGTCAATGAGGACATGGTCAATCTCCTTTGCCACACCGCCAGCGTTGGAATACCAAGTCCAGCGATGAGCTTGTGGGCGCTGAAACCATGAACCAGCCACCCTAAGTCCATGACTTCTTGCAAAGTCAAGGAACTTAGTGCTATTCTGGTTCATAGTTCCTGACCCATGGGGACCAACACACACCTCATAACCGTCCCTATCAGTTCCAGTCGATGCATTGAAATCCCCCAAGACTAGAAGTGTATCTCGTCTGGGGCACTGATCAACCACAGACTCGAGTGTGGCGTAGAATGCATCCTTCATGGTGAGATCACTCGCCTCAGTCAGAGCATAAACAGAGACCAGGGAAATGACACCTAAGGAGTGACGAATCCTTAATCTCATAATACGCTCGTTGACCGGTGTTACCTCAATTATCATTGGGGTCAGCTTATTGGACACAGCTACAGCAACTCCTTGAGTATGGTAACCATCAGAGCGACCAGACCAATAGTAGGTGTAACCACCCACCATTATCTCGCCGCAATCCGGTCTCCGAACCTCAGAGAGAGCTGCAATCCCGATGTCCAAACGCTTGAGCTCAGATGATAACAGAGACAGGTGATCATCCTCCCTTAGGGATAGGACATTCCAGGCACCCACCCGAAGGGACCGCCTCAGGTTAACCCAAGGAGACCGCCGTCTGGTGGACGACACCTCAGCACCACTCCGACACACTCTCCCGCAATCTGACCCAGGGATGTTACCCCGTGGTTTCCCTCCTATCATCAAAGATTGGGGGTCCCGAAGGCTTTGCCCCAATCCCGTCATCCGGTGAGCTGCCCTGCGAAGGGAAGCTGCGCAGGAGGTACTCCCACGGAGTGGGTTTTCAGATTTTTTTGCGTTTTTGCGTTTTGCGGAATGAAGGGTTTTACGGTGGCCGGAGTGCAAATCCTGCCACCAACCTCCTGATAAAAAGTAACCCAACTGCAGGAGGACGTCTGCAGACACAGTTGGGCACTAGATATGGATGGCCGTTGGCTCACAAGGAGCTCCTCCGCCCTTTGACAGGTTTTGTTTTTAATCCTGCTGGGTGTCCATATCCAAACACCCCCTCACCAGAAAACCTGGTGGGGGAGACGGTTTAGTCGCCGCCAACCCGACCATGGAACAGGTTAGTACAGGTTTACATGGTACCTGTAGCAGGTCACAGATCTCACCTGACCTGACATCTTGTTGGACAAAACATGTATTCCATGCCACGCGAGATCAAGGTGACACAAAGAGTTCATCAAAAGTCCATCAGCGACAAAATGCATGTCTGATTGAGCTGATCAATCTTGTTGATGTGCAAACTCAAAACATACACGAGAATGCTTGAACCAGACGGTATGGAAAACCATTTCCCGGCATTCACCAGATGGTGGCTGAAGGAGAAGATCCTTACTGAACTTCCCAGTGTGGTCTGTCCTGCAGAAGAACAGAAGAAAGCCAGCAGTCTTGTACTCTCCTGATGCATGCGAGGAAGACATGATACTTTCTGTTATTACAAGTGATGACAATGATATGGACGACATAAAGACCATCTTCAAAGCAGCACAGAAAATACTAAAGAGTATTACTGATTTCAGGAAGGAAAAACCAGCAAATGTCATCCCAGTTTCTTGCAACACCAATGACGTTCCCAGTGAACTGTACACTATGATCCGCTGGATCACAGTGGGTCCTTTGGATGAGCTGGAAACTGAAACAAAGACCAGTGTCATCGACAGAATGGCACTTGCGGTGAGCCAAAACATCCTCTCTGGATTCAGGTCCAACAGAGAGGTGAAGTTCAATTCAAGCAGAGAATCAGCAATCTTCAGGCATCAACATGCAAGAGAAAACCCTCAAGTCCTGGAGCTGGCCCTGACTGTGCATCATGACACACGAAACAAAACGTTGATTGGTCTTCTCAATACACAGGGCTATTGTGTCTCACGTGACCGCACCCTGCTTTTGGAAACTGCTATTGCCAATGCTGTGTTAGAAAACACCAAACCGTTTTGAGGCCTGTACGTACCCCACTTCCTGAAGAAGGGAACATTTGTCTTCTTTTTGCTGCAGACAACACAGATTTTGCTGAAGACACTGCTGATGGCAAAGGCACCATTCATGGAACAATTGTGGCAGTATACCAGAAAGCCGATGCTCCTGAAGAACCAGTTGCCCCACCTCTGACCATTGGTGATGCAAAAAGTTTATCAGTCACACCATACCATGTACAGATGATACATTGCGGCAAGCCCAAACCTCAACCAAACAAAAGAACCAGACAGTTTGCAGTCAACAAGGATGGCATCTCTGGAAACTATCAGCTGACTCACTGAGGATGGGCAATTGCTTATGCAGTATCCAGACTGAATACGCAAGAGAACTTCAGCAAGATTCCATGTTGGGCAGGCTACAACTCACTGCTGTCCTCGAGTCAGCCTGTCACTCAGATTGGATCTCTACCACTGCTTCCAGAGGTGGCACATGAATGGTCAACCCTTCTCACCATGATTATGCAGACAAGTGAACTGAGTTGCCTGTCAGTTGGTGAAGAACATCCTACTGTCATCTTATTTGACATGGCCCTCTATGAGAAGATTGTGCAGTTGTTGGATGCCAGGCCTGACTTGAAGCGCATGGTTGTCCCCAGTCTTGGTGAACTACATGCAGTCATGGCTTCTCTGAGAGCTCTTGGAGCCTCCATAGAGAATTCAGGCATAGATGACGCCTGGATGGAACACTGGGTGGTTTTCTAGAATAGGCAAAGCTACCTGGCTGAACATCTACCCAAAAGCAGATGAGCATGTTGTCAAGGCTCTGCAAATGCTGTCTCAAACCAGTGAAGTGGCAGAGGATCTGCTATCTACTTTGGCTGAGTTTGTATGCACTGTATACTTACCTAAGGGGATCCAAATCGACAACATCCCTGAACTGAGATGGTATCTTTTCTACAAGCACATGGCAGAAAGTGACAAGCTTCCACCCACACTTGGTGCTCTCAAGCAGCATGTCCTATGAGCCCATATCCAGGCCAGAGTGTGGGGTCAGGCAGACATCACCCAGCAGGAGTTCCTTGACCCACTACAGAATGGCTACTACAAGGACGAGGATAGCCAGCTGAAACCAATGACAACTGAGTCCCTCCCAGCACCAGAGGCCATCATTGAGATGGTCAGATGTCAATGCAAAGCAGACTGTTTTTCACACAGATGTTCGTGCAATTCAGTGGAGCTACCCTGTACGGAGCTATGTCAGTGCAGCACTGACTACCAGAATGATGAAGACTCTCGGGATATCACATTTGCTTGTGACAGTGATGATGATAGTGAGGACGATGGAGATGTGTAGACAGACATGACAGTTTGCTTGTGTGTAAACTTTGAGTGTCAAATTCCGAATATCTTTTTTATTTTTCTGTTCTGTTCAGCTATATATGCATATTAAAATGCAAGATAGACACCCATGCATGTGTCATTGACATTTGTAATTATCACCATTGGATTCCTTGCCCCCAAAATGTAGATTTGGCCACTGGAATCTTGTTTCTAGGTCATGTCGGAGGCGAGATATTGAGAAACTGGTGTTTGAGGGTCGCCAGTTTAAAAAAAATCCAAGATGGCCGCCATAATGATATCTGAGAAAATGGAATCAAACATTTTCTGATTTGTTAGGCTATAAGGTTTTCAAAAATATATAGTTTTCATAATCTCCCAAAAATTATAACGAAATTACATGAGGAACCCGACTAATAGCTTAGAGCAAGCACAAAACTTGTGCAGGAGTGTAAGAACTATTACAAACTAGAGAGTTCATCGAACACCTTACCCCACACAGTCTTGAGAAAAAAATGGCACGGGAAGAGTCTTTTATACTCTTTCTCTGCATTTTCAAGCACAATCTATGTTTGTTTAGTTTATGAACCTTGCACAACATGCATGATGGTAACCACACAACACAATGTGCCACCATATTTGTCAGAAAATAGCATCTCAAACCATTATTCTGTCCTCAGGGCATGGCTTAGTTTTTCTCATCAGTGTTCATAGGACTTTTTCTCATGATTCTCATCGTTTTTGTCATCGGTACTCTGCCCTTGGCGTATAATTATTTTTCCATGTCCTGCAAAATGGAATGTTTTTGAAAGTGAAAAAAGGCGATTTGTGTTCTACACTGTTTGTCTATAATTCAATTGAAAGAAAATAAAGATTTTAAAGGCTGATAAAAAAACTTTTTTCTGAAGTTTACCACCATTGCTGCACAGTCTTTTACACCACTTTATCAAACGCGTTACCTTAGTTCTTCGTGCCTGTTGTTTGTGTCCTTTATGACACCCATAAAAACAGTAAGTTTCTTGTTTGGAATGAAACAAAGACCAAGAAGGAATGTGAAGAAGTAAAGAGCAAAGATGGAGTCATCAGGGGAGGAACCTGGATAGGATTCGGGTTTCAGCCGCTACTCCACCACCCTCAAACCCATCCAGGCACAGCCGAGTGAGCCTTACAGAAAAATTTCTGCAAGAATTCACTTCTCCTTGGAGAGATTGATAAACAAAGAGAGGAATAGATAGTAAAAGAGAAGAAAAAGCAAGAATTAGAATGAATAAAGAGAATTGTAAATAAAAACATAAATATAAATTTAGAAAGAAATGTGAAAGGAGCAAAGGACAAAGATGTCGGGAAGAACCCGGAGAGATATATTTCAGCAGTTACTTACCAGGTTCAAATGCAGCGACACGTACAAGCTACCTGAGGTACGTTCAATTTTGTTTGATTGCCAGGTAAGCACAGAGAAAGAGAAAAAGCTGTTAGGGTTAGGGTTAGGGTTAGGGTTTGCCAGGTAAGAGAAAAAAATTATCACTCCTCTCTGCACATGTGCAATCGGGATGGATTCAAAGCCAAAGTATGAAATAAACTGCAGGTTCATTTTCTGATTCATGTTTCGATTACTGTTCAAACAGCAACATTCAACTGAAATCAAGTTGTTCCTCGATTATAAACTTACATTTGCGGACAGACAAACAGAAGTGAACCAATTGCCGAACCTCACTTTTCGCTTCGCACGCGTGGGGTAATAACGGCCAAACACTTTTGCTGGCAGGGAAGTCATATTAATGGATAAATGTAACTGTTACATATTCCAAGGGAATCTTTGTTGGAATTTTTATATCCTCTCTGAAGGTGATACCTCCCGACTCAAATAGTCCTGAAGATTTGGCTCTTTTCCAGCTCGGCCTTTTTCTTGTGTGAGCAGTATTGCTACTATTATACAACTTACGACTACTACTACTTTATTCACTCTTGCTAGTAACTTTAGAGGAAAGTTTTATTTATAGAATTACAAGTCGAGAATGATATTTTGATTTAAGTGAGACAAGTCTGACAATATTTATGTCAGCACAGAGGAAATGTACTGTCTTGTGAGCTGCCTAGTCTGTGTTCGATTCCTGTAGGACCACAAGTCCGCATGTAGGGCGCTGCAGCATTAAGTGCCGTCTGTTGGATGCGATGCTAGCATTGTTTGCCTGTGGACCATGAACATCCTTCAGTATGTTTCGCAAATAGTAGACCATTGCGTGATAGCACCTGCACAATTTCAAACTGTTGGGGCTCATGTCGGTCACTGTGGCTTTCGAGGCACTCGCTGTGCGCCAAAGCACCGGCCACCGATACCGGGATGCAGTACTACACCATTTAACACACATGCACGCACACACTCTCACACACACACATGCCTCAGCTGCGCACCTGCACAAACAGAGTACAGAGGGGAAGCGGGGGTGTATGAGAGGTGCGGGGGGGGGTGCACATGGTCTACATGCACGTGAAAGACTCTTTGTGTGCGCGGAAATGCTCCAGCAATGGCGACTCGACCACGGATCGGATCTTACAGGATTCTCATGTCAGTGGTGGTACCTGTATTCAAGTGAAGCCTGGCAGTGTGCCCACTCTCTTGAAAGAAATCCATTTCCTGCAGGGAGTGCATTCAAAACCAGATTCTTATGCAGCTTTTCTGCTCCAAGGGGAAGGCCCGCTGTGGTTTACGTGCCTGTTCGTTCAGGGGCTTTTTCTTTCTCTTTTTTTTCCCCCAGGAAAGAGGGAGAGAAAGCATGTTTCTTTTACAGAGTTTGAACGCATTAACTTTCCAAGCCTTTGAACTCCCCACAGTACACCCCTCCTGCTCTGAGTGAGTAAAAAAGCGCTCCTGTTAAGTCCAGCCGTTGAAACAGGTGGGTGACCTGTTGTTGCGGATAATTGATGAGGTCATTTCGCAAGTGACCTTTCAACTTCAGGTGTCTGGGGTTTTCTCTTCTTCTTTTTTTGTTTTCTTTTATGAAATAAAATGTTATCCTAAAGCTATTTACCTGAACAGCAAAACATCTCTACAGATAAACAATTTATACCAGCAAATGCTTACGCAAAGCGTTACGTTCACTTTTGAGTGGTAAACTTGTCTGATTCTCATAAGAGGCAGGTGTAAAGTATTACGATTGTGTGACTGTTCTTGAGATAGTTCTATCTTTTCCAATTTCCAAAGACACATGTAGATCAACAGGCTCAAAGAGAAATTAAATTTAAAATTCAACAAGGTGGTATTCATGCAACACCTTACCCCACACTGTCTTGAGAAAAAAGTACAAGGGCAGCAGCAAGTTTGATTGATCGAGATGATGTAAAATGTTGTAAAATTTTGTCAAAGTACTGGTAGACGGAAGGGTTTTGGAAGTGTCAAAAAGTTAATTTGTGTGCGACAGTGTTAAAGTTTATGATTAACTTGAACTAATAAATGTTAATGCTTGTCAGTGTGTCTCCTCCATAACTCCAAAACCATGAAACCAAGCAGCCTGAAACTTTGCATGCATACTAAGGGAACTCCAAGGAAGTGCACGAGTGAAAATTGGGTGTTTGGCTTAATTAAAACACCCCTTTTTAAGATAATTAACGGCCTTATTTAATTATAGCGAACGTAGTGAGCTTCATACTCAACGTTTGCACATGAGAGAATAGGAAACAACAACAACAACAACAACACAATACCCTGTCAACTTAGGATCCATGTTGTCGGCTATGACCCTTTTTCTTCCGGTTTTTGTCATGGGGAATGATGCGTCCCGGGAGATAAAGGCATCATCGGAGACATGA
The DNA here is from genome assembly GCF_056783735.1 of Eptatretus burgeri. Taxonomy (NCBI): domain Eukaryota; kingdom Metazoa; phylum Chordata; class Myxini; order Myxiniformes; family Myxinidae; genus Eptatretus; species Eptatretus burgeri. The sequence continues at coordinate 79,979,531 of NC_140966.1, forward strand.
AAGACCGAAACATCAGACATGGTGTATATTTCCTCCACTGATTTTAATAAAGATATCTCCCGCATCATCAAAAAATGATTTTTTTAATCGTGATTTACATTATTTGATCGCTGATCTCAAATCCAGGCCGAAGTAACCGGAAATTGCAGCATCGAATGAAAGAAGAATTCTACGTTCGCTTCTCGGCTTTACCTATTCCATATTATCCTTTATCAGGCGCATCCTTCATCACCGCTCAACATGGGGTCTTAAGGCATATCCAAGGTAACCTCTCTGGTGTTTGGCCTGCTCAAGCCCCCATTTAAAAAAAAAAAAATTTGCATTTTTTTGGGCCTGCTCAACCATGCCTTGACTCGAAACAGGCTGCAACGATTTCATGAAGAGAAAGTTTTTTTCTTTTCTTCACATTCCTCACTCATATCGAATGCCTGTTCAACATAGCTACAAATCGCTGTATACATCGCTTTTGTAAGTGCGATAGTTTTCAAATTGGGAGCTTGGAGCGATTTAATGCATTATATGACATGATTTTTCCACAATCTACTCTCACGGACTAATAAAGTATATCATCGAAATATTATTTCGGTTTTGAGGATTGGATATTGTCCAGATGAAAGAAGTGTCGAAATATGTAGTGAAATCTGATAATTTAAAGAAATAACTCAGCCAGTATACCTATTTACTTTAAGCAAGCAAGGCTATGTTCCCTCCTTCTCCATAGATATACAAGAAAAAGTGAAATTTCCAAAGCATTAAACTCATCGGATATCGGCTGGACTAAACAAATGTTGAAAGCTGGAATGAAATCTGATAATTTAAAGAAATAACGAGTCTTTATAACTAAGCCGATATGAGGCTCCACGAGGAGGAGTGATGTAAGCGACATTTTTTAATGATATGATGATGATAGGCTCGGATGATAGGGGAAGGGTTAAAATAGTGCGATATGGCATTAACTCCAAAATGGCCGATGTGTCCCTGACATCACTCCTCCTCGTGGCGCCTCATATATCTATTTACTTAAAGCAAGCAAGTCTATGTTCCCTCCTTCTCCTTACATACACAAGTAATTGTGAAATTTCCAAAGCATAAACTTATCTTTTTCTCCTGTTTGGAGAATTCTATTAAGTGAACAAAAAATTTAGGAATGTTCCAAAATTACCGGCTTCATTGAGCAAGATGATATAATGCATTCACTGCTTGACCACACGCCCTGTCTCCCACAGGGACTGCCGAGCCATAGTGTCTGCCAGATCTGTTTCTATATTTTCGGAGGTTTCGCAAGGTGCTCTTCAGGAAATCAAAGCAAATCTGGTTAAAAAAAAAACCGACATAAAATAACACAAGTTAAACATTTGCGCGGACCTTAAAGTGATGGACCACATAACGCATGCACAGACGAGCAGGCAACATGGTGGATTTTCTGCAATATATATTTCATGGGCGATTGAACTTTGCGATGTCTCCATGGTTGTTTTGCATTAAGCAGCAACTCTTTTGTGGATAAAGTCATTATTTGAACGAATTCATTTTATTTCATTAACTGCTGCATGCGTGGGTGGTGAAGACCTGCTTTAAAGTTAAAGGATCCTATGTGGTATGCAGCGACAGCCTGGTGAATCGCTTCTTATCAACCATTTCATTGGAGTGCTCGCATGAGTGCTTAAGTCACTTGTCGAACGCCTTAAAGTCGATAGCAGTACCGCGCTACATCATTCTGAGCAAATCGTTCACTCAATGTAGATGCTTTTGCCATGCCACGTCATTCAGAGCAAGAGGTACGTGCTCCATCACCCTGAGCGAGTGGTTTGTGCTCCATCACTCTAAGCGAGTGATTCGTGCTCCATTACCCTTCGTGAGTGATTCATGCTCCATCATCCTAAGTGAGTGATTCGTGCTTCATCACCCTTAGTGAGTGGTTTGTGCTCCATCATTCATTCTGAGTGAGTTGTGAAATAACACCCGATTTCCAAGCCGTTTGCCATTTTAACGTTTTTTTCTAAATTACCGAGCCAATTTTTTTCCACCCATCACACGCAGCTGTTTATAAAGAATAATGTCTGTGAACATATCCCTGAAATGTCTGTATAAATGCATCGTTATTTTGCGGTGAAAGCGACTCAAGGTTTTTGCATTGTATGCAGCATGTACTGTTGTCGGAAATCACACCGACTCCAACCTGCCGATTTGTGAAAAAATTGCCGGTTTCAGCCAAGCTCAAGTGTGTGTGTGTGAGTGTGTGAGTGTGTGTGTGTGGATTATAAAGCATACCATTCTCTCTGATAACTCCTCTACCCCCACCCCTTTCTCTCTCTTGCTCTCTGTCCCATCCTTGCTCTACCCCTTCCAAATACAGTGCAGCACCCTCCTCCCTCATCTCTCTCACTCTACCCTCCCCTCTCTCACTCTCTGTCAGTCTCTGTTTCTGGACATATCCAGATGGTGATTATGTCTGGACAGTGTTTATCTCCAGGCGGTGTTTATGTCCGGATGGGAGTTTGTCTGCAGACGTGTCCAAGTGGCATTTGTCTCCGGCCAGCTTGGCTCCGGATGTGTCTGGGCGATGTTTGTCTCCAGATGCATCCAGTGCGGTGTTTATGTCCAGACGGGAGATAGTCTCCAGATGTGTTGGGTTGGGTGTTTGTCTCTGGACAGCTTGGCTCTGGATGCGTGCGGGCGGTGTTTGTCTCCAGATGCGATCGGGTGGTGATTCTCTCCGGACATGTCCGAGTGGTGTTTATCTCTGGACAGCTTGGCTCTGTACGTGTCTGGGTGGTATTTATGTCTGGGCGTCCATGCAGTGTTTGTCTCTGGATGCATCTGGGCAGTGTTCGTCTCCATTCGCGACTGTGCGGTGTTTGTCCCTGGACACGTCTGTGCTGTGTTTGTCTCTGGACACGTCTGTGCAGTGTTCGTCTCCAGATGCGTCCGGGTGGTTTTTGTTTCCAGACAGCTTGGCTCCGGACGCATCTGGGCGGTATTTATGTCCGGACGGGAGTTTGTCTCTGTATTTGTCCTGAAAGGGGTTTGTATCCAGACGGGAGTTTGTCTCTGGACACCTCCGGAGAGGAGTTTGTCACAGATGTGTCTGAGCAGTGTTTGTGTCTGGACGGCTTTGCTCCAGATGCGCCCAATGGGTTTTGTCTCTGGTAGAGTCTGGATGGTGCTTAGAGTATGACCAGTAGAAAATGTATTTCAGACATTAATTTTGTTTCCATCTTCACTGTTATTTTATGCAGAATCATTTTGATGAAACAGTATGAATCGTAATTAACGCTCCACCACACATCTGCCTTCCCTTCCTCTCACCTCACAGTCTTCCCTTCCCCCACCCCTCTTCACTCCCCCTCCCTCCTCTGTCCTTTCCCCTCCACCTCTTCACTCTCTGTACTCTCTCCCCCACTCCTCTCTCCCTCATCCCTCCACTTTTTCTGCCTCCCTCCTTTATTATTCCCATCAGCAAAGCAATGGGTGGTATTTGCTGGTATGAAATAAAATAAAGATTTTACAGGTTGCAGAAAAAAAAAATTCTGGAAGTTTACCGCCGTTGATGCAGCATCGTTTACATTGCCTTATTTAACACGTCACATTAGTTATTTGTGCCTGTTGTTTGCGTCCCTTATAACGTCCTTAAAAACAGTAAGTTTTCTGTTTAGAATGATTTTCAAATTTATTTGACTGCCAGAGAGGCAGACGGAGTAAGAAAAGTTATTTCATTCCTCCCTCCGCATGCGCTATCGGGACAAATTCAGAGCCAGAGTACTGTTAAATTACAGGTTTCTTTTCCGATTCATGTTCGGATTCGTGCTTGAAATAAAACATTCAATTGATATTGAGTTATTGCTCGATCATAAACTGACATTTGTAGATAGAAAGACAAAGCGAACCGATTGCTAAACCCCGCTTTTTGCTTCACGTGCGTGGGGTAAAAACTGGTCATTAGGTAATTGTTAATTTTTCTCTACTTTACATTCTCATTAAAATTAATGTATTATGAAAAAGCAAATCCTGATAAATTAGAAGCGAATTTATGAATTTCCAATGCTTTTCTGTCAGTGAGTTGATCCCTCCTGGAATGGTGTGCGAAACATCATTCGCTTTCCCCAGCCAATCATAGATCTGCAACACAAGCGTGACCACCTCCATGGAAATTATGTGGAATTCAAATATTTGGATTTACTGCTTTATTATCTCGTTTTCTCGTTCTGTCAAGTCGTGTCTGACTTCTGATGACATTCATGATCAGATTTGTCCAAACATCCCTTTCCTGCACTGCTTCCTGAGACTGGCAAAGACAGCTTGACAGTCTCTGGTTTGGCATCAGTGCTTCAAATGGAAATGGTGGTCTAATTTACTCAAGCACTGATTTGTTTGCTCTTCTTGCAGTTCATGGAATCTAACATAACTGCCCCATAATGATTTTATATTTCACAATTAGATTTTTCTTTTTTAATGAGGATATTAAGGTAAACTTGGGATGAACCCTTCTTGTCATTTTCTGTTTTCAAATTGAATTTTGTTTCCCTTAAACAGGTGAGTGGGGCGTCACTGTTATATATTGTTTTTTTTTTTTTTTAGGAAGACCACTGAAAACTACAGTTATTATTGTGCAAGGTTGATTCCAGCAAGCAATCTCCCCAATCCCAGCCCCCCTCCCCTTCCATGACATATATCTACATATATCCTACAGAGACCTTTTGTTCAATATACTGAGAATTTTTCATCAGAAATTTCCTGCTCTGCAGTCAGCCAGAGAGCACTCTGGTGCAGACGTCCAGGATAAATGACATATATAATAATCAGGACCAAGAAAGTTATACAGGGGCAAAGGGGGAAGGGGGGGCTTTACCACATCTTGCCCTAGCAGGCTTCAGTGCACTTGATAACACCATACATCTGAATCATATCCTATTGGCTATATCTAATAGTAAAACCAATTTTAATCCTATATGAGTACGATTTTAGCTTCAATACTAAAACCTTTCTGTTCCTAATTCAATGCTAAGTTCCCTGTCCAAAGTCAAGCTACTTGTGCTGCTTCAGCAACAAGATGGTCAACCGAGCATCTGTTGCTCATTTGGGCCGATAAAAGGCCGATGGCTGCCTTTGAACAGGGCCGCGTGCGGGCAGCGAAAGGAGGCATTCAGGCCGGGAATCTTGGAATGAAACAGGATTTTGCTGAGCCTTTCCTCCGACACAGGCTGTAGACTGTAGAGAGTGTCACAACAAAGCAGCATGCATATGGAAATGTTGTAGGAGCTACCCGACATTAACTTTGAAGTTGAGTGGGGTGAAATGACCCAACAGTGGTGTTGCAGAGGGTGGGGAAGGGCAGGTGGCTGAACATTGTATCAGTGAGACATTGCGACGCAGATCATGGTATATTAATGCTCATGGAGAATACCACTGGATTGATGGAGGGAATGAACTAAAGTTCGCCAGACTTTCGGTGAGGGTGAATTGAATTGTTAGAAGTTGCAAAGAATATATTTATACCTTATGTATAATACTTAAAAGAGTGGACACTTGTAACAGCTTTGGCAGACTGAAAGGAATATATATCCACAAATTCCTTTTTAAAGACACTTTGTGAATAGCTCTGATAAAGTGGAGGTCAAAGGTCGAGATCCAGCACAAGATCACGACAGTGAGCAAGATAGCTAGACAGGCTTATGCCCCCACCTTGGCATTCCCCTTTCATTCCCACCATCTCGTGTTTCTCTTAGTGTGTCTGCGTGTCTGTCTGTTTGTTTGTCTCTGTCTCTTTGCTTCTTTCACACCAAGTTGGTTAAAGTTTATTTTCTAATTTTTACCAGGGTATGTCCAGTGTCTTGTGCTACATGCTTTTGTAAACTCAGACTTTCGGTTTAGATACAGGAAGAGGATTTCATAGAAGCAGGAGAATATTATTTTGTGTTTGGTATACCACATTACGGCATGGGAAGGATCTCAGAGAGTGGTGAAGTGTTATTGGAGGTAATTATGGAGTGTGGGGTGGAGGGGTGCTGGAGGGCGTGAGTGTGATGAAGGGGAGAAAAGGCTGGAGTGTGGGAGTGTGGTGAAGTGGGGAAGAGGTTGGAGTGCATTTGTGTGGTGCAGGGGAGAATAGGATGGAATGCATGTGTGTGATGAAGTGGAGAATCGGCTGGTGTGTGTGCGTGTGTGCGTGTGTGTGTGTGTGTGTGTGTGTGTGTGTGTGTGTGTGTGTGTGTGTGTGTGTGTGTGTGTGTGTGTGTGTGTGTGTTGAAGGAGAAAAGAGGCTGAAGGGTGTGAGTGTGGCGAAGTAGAGAAGAGGGTGGACTACATGAACGTGGCACATTGGAGAAGAGGGTGAACTACATGAGTGTGGCAAAGTGGAGAACAGGCTGGAGGACACGAGTGTGGTGAAGTGGAGAAGAGACTGGAGGACGTCTGTATGATGAAAGGGAGAAGAGGCTGGAAAACATGAGTGTGGTGAACAGGAGAAGAGGCTGGAGGACATGAGTGTGGTGAAGGGGAGAAGAGAATGGAGAGCATGAGTGTGGTGGAGCAGAGAAGAGGCTGGAGAGTGTGGTGAAGGGGAGAAGAGGCTGAAGGGTGTGAGTGTGGAACAGAGGAGAAGAGGCTGGAGTACATATATGTGGTGAAAGGGAGAAGAGGCTGGAGGGTGTGAGTGTGGTGAAGCAGAGAAAAGTCTGGAGAGCATGAGTTTGGTGAAGGGGAGAAGAGGCTGGAGGACGTGAGTGTGGTGGAGGGCAGAAGATGCTGGAGGACGTGTGTGGTGGAGGGCAGAAGATGCTGGAGGACGTGAGTGTGGTGGAGGGCAGAAGATGCTGGAGGATGTGAGTGTGGTGGAGGGCAGAAGATGCTGGAGGACGTGAGTGTGGTGGAGGGCAGAAGATGCTGGAGGACGTGAGTGTGGTGGAGGGCAGAAGATGCTGAAGGACGTGAGTGTGGTGGAGGGGAGAAGAGGATGAAGTGCATGTGCGTGGTGAGTGGTGTGCAATAATTGATTCATTCAGTGATTAATTGCACAATTGAAATAAATAATAGTCGGAATATAATTGATTTGAATATAATTCAAATTATTTATATATAACTCAATTGAATATAATTGATTACCCAAACCACTACTGTTTCATCCGAATCTGCAACTCTTTAAAAATTAAGTCATTCATCAAAAAATGAATAAGTCGTCGATTAATTGATTCATTACTCAAACAAAAATACCCTTTATAGCCAAATCACTTGTTCACTGTCAGGTCCAAATATTAGTTTCCAAGCTCAAAGGGTGCCCGAGATATTGCCCAGATGAGAAAGAAAATAAATAAGGAATTAATAAATCGATAATAATTAAGTAATTAATCAATTAATTGATAGATCAAAGAATAAAAAAATTGAGTTTTTGCCAAAGCACATCTTTACTTTTGTCCCCAAATTTCGGCTTCCTACCTCAAAGGATGGCTGTGATATCGCCCAGACAAACAAACAAACACACAACCAAGAAAATAAGAAAACAAGAAAATATACAAATGGAGTGAAAACTGAGTACTCCCTTATTTCGTCGCTCGGTGATGACGTCATGCATCACCTGGATATGGAATTGGAAAGGAGCGGTGCACAACAAGTCGAGGTACATTCAAAGTACACCACCCCCATGCCAAATAAATAAATAACAAATCTTCCAGCCACGACATTGCCGGGGCGCCTTCGGTGCCCGGAGATGCCGCCTTGCAGCACATCGACTCAGAATTGGGAGGGAGCGGTGTACAATAATTGATTGATTAATTCATCAATTGCATAACTAAAATGAATAAATAATAATCATAAAATAATTAATTTCTCAATCAATAGCTGAAAAGCATACCGAAACCACCACTGTTTCATCCAAATCTGTAACTTTTTGAAAATTAAGTGATTAATCGAAAAAGGAATAATTCGTCGATTAATTGATTAATCAATAAATCTAAAATACCCTTGATGGCCAAATCACTTGGTCACTGTTATGTCTAAATATCAGCTTCCTTTGTCAAAATATTCCTGAGATATTGCCAGTCTGAGAAATAAAATAAATAAGCAATTAATAAATAGATTATAATTAATTAATTAATCAATTAATTGATTAACCAAAAAATAAAACATCATTTTTGTCAAAGTACATCTTCACTTTTGTCCCCAAATGTCAGCTTCCTAGCTCAAAGGATGGCTGAGATATCGCCCAGACAAACAAAAAAAGAGAATAATTAATCGATTAATTGATTAATCAATAAATTAAAAATACCTTTTATAGCCAAATCACTTGTTCCTGCACTTGCATACGATTTAGCCTTGAAAACTCGTGTGAAAACCAAAAGTTTTTTTTCAATTAATGACCACGATTTTCTTTCCTCTGCAATTATGAAAACATACCTAGTTTGAACGCTGTATAATATACCGCTACTGCGACCGCTGACATGCATTACTTTGTTTTCTTTACATTAGTTGCAATCAAAATATACCTTTGTTTCTTCAAAAGGTAACTATATAATGAAAAGGTAACTTCATGATAACTCCCTCTCCTCACATGGCGTCTGACCAGACACATTAAAAATGGCTATCAGATTGCATTTTTGTGTTTAAACGCCAAAAAAAACGTCAGATTTTCTCATATTTTACTGCAAAAGAAACTTGAACTATCTCAACGATTACAAAAAATGAAATCAGAATGTGAATTCGAGTTGAGATATAGCCGTGAGGGAGTCCGGATTTTATATTACATGCCTTAATTTCACTAAAAATGCATTTTTGTCTAAAAACGCCATTTTAACTCTCCCACCGAAGGTGAAGGAGGTTATGTTTTCACCCCTCTCGATCTATTTGTTACTTGCAAAATCAAAGATTTTTAAAGTACATTGGTTAGTCGATTTTGTTAGTCTGTCTGTCTGTCTGTATGTTTATCGTCTACAGGTCACAATTTTAAGCCGAACTTCACCACATGCTAAATTTTGTTATATGGAAGAAGTATATTGTTTTTTGGTCAAAATTGACCAAAAGGTCAAAAAAATGTCAAAGGTCAACAACTTAGGTGAGATTTCTAAAATCCTCAATTTTCATCCAATTGAGTTGAAATTTGATGACGATTTATACTTCATGCCACTGAATTCAACGAGCCAATTATTTTTGAGGTTGACATGGACCAAAAGGTCAACGTAGGCCGAAGGTCAACAACTGAGACGGTATTTCAAAAATCCTCAGTTTTCATCCGATTGACTTGATATTTGAAGAGGATTTATATTTCAGGTCAATGAATTCAACTAGCCAATTATTTGAGGTCAAAATTGACCAAAAGGTCAAAAAAAAAATCAAAGGTCAACAACTTAGGTGAGATTTCTAAAATCCTCAATTTTCATCCGATTGACATGAAATTTGAAGTGGATTTATATTTCAGGTCACTCAATTCAACTAGCCAATCATTTTTGAGGTCAACATCGACCAAAATGTTAACATAGGCCCAATGTCAACAACGAAGGTGGTATTTCTAAAATCCTCAATTTCATCCCATTGACTTGAAATTTGAAGAGGATTTGCATATCAGGTCACTGAATTCAACCACCAGTTATTTTTGAGGTCAAATATGTTTAGTGGATTTTGCAAGTTTCGTGCTCTGCATGACGTCTTCTTGTTTATTTGTCTGTCTTTCTGTCTGTGTGCAGGATATCTCAATATGTTGTGGACGGATCTGGATGAAAAGTGGTGGGCAGGTTGGGTGTTTAGGACAGATGGACAGGCAGGACAGATGACAAGGACAAATTGATTTGATTTTGTTGAAGATCCGAATCCGGATCCGGATACGAGAGTTATTTAATTTTCAAGTGATTCTTCACCATTGAGGAATAGGGCCAAAAACGATACGGAGCATGATATTTCAAAAAATGTATTGAGCTCGATATGTTCTCATGGATCAGGCATTACGTGGCAGAATTATGCATTCTACCGAGTGCCCTTCGAGTTTTGCAGCTGTTATTTTTTTTTTGCCTCTGAAACTTGCACCATCTTAGCGACTACAAAAATAGAAATCATATCGAGTGAATTAGAGTTAAGATAAAGCTGTGAGAGTGGAAGAAAGTGTGAGCCTTATAAAAGAGGCTATACGGAGCAAACAAAATGGTGGCGATTTGATTTTGAAGCCCTGCCCTGAACTGAGAAGCCCCTCCATAAAAGGATGGACAGATAGACTGGTGCAGATTATATACAAGAGCCCCGCTTTTTTATTTCAAGGCATGGGGATAATAACCATCAGACTCGGTAACATAATAGAGTGTCCATTCTGGCTCTGGAATGTCTGTGGTTCGATTTAAATTCTGGATCAATCGCACCAAAGACTTAAAAATTCGCACATGCTACTTCTTTGCTTGATGCTCAGCATTTGGAGGACAGATCATGGACGAACTCCATCAGTGCCATCCATGAAGAAGAGGAAATTCCTCCAAATTGCCATGCTAAGGGCAAAGGGAAAAGTGGTGTTGAAGATGGCATCGCATTCCCCAGAGTGCACCAGAAGGTACGTCACCGCCCAAGATCAGCAGCTGTGTTTATCTGAAGTCGTCTGGTTACCAATGCCATCTGGTTATGTTTTCACCACTGTATGTTTGTTAATTCGTATATATATATATATATATATATATATATATATATATATATATATATATATATATATATATATATATATATATATATATATACATATATATATATATATATATATATATATATATATATATATATATATATATTTATTTTGACAAGTATGTATGTTGATCGCTTTCATTTGTCTGTCTGTCCGCTCACCATTAATTGGCGACAGGTCACAATTTTAAACCGACCTTCATAAGACTTCACCAAATAGTGGAGTTGGTGGTCCGACAGAATCCTATTATTTTGATGTCAAAAGTTCAACACAGACAAATTTTTTAAATTCGAAATTTTAATCCGATTAGCTTGAAATTTGAAGAACATTTGCACATCAGTTCACTGAATTCAAACACCTGTTATTTTTGAGCTCAGTGTTGGCCAAAAGATCAATATGGGCCAAAAGGTCAACATGGGCGTAATTTCGAAAATTGTCAATTTACATCCAATTGACTTGAAATTTGAAGAAGATTTTCATATAAGGTCACTGAATTCATCCACCAACAATTTTTGAGGTCAGCATGTGCCAAAAGGTCATCATAGGTCAAAGGTCAACAACTTTGGTGCAATTTCTAAAATCCTCAATTTTCATCCGATTGACTTGAAATTTGAACAGGGTTTGCATATCAGGTCAATGAATTCACCAACCATTTATTTTTCGGTCAAAAGGTCAACATAGGCCTAATTTATAAAATTGAGAGATATGGACAAAAAAAAAATCCATCCATGGGGACCATATTCTGTGCAGAGCATTGGTTCTGCTGAAGCAGTCTCCTTGGCTATTGGGCACAATCCTGGATAGGTCACCACTCTGACACAGGATACCACCAAGCTGGCACTCATTGTGCCAACCTCAGAAGGATAACAGGGCAAGTTAACCCCACCTGGTATTTGAACTCAGGATCCTAGGACCGCAAGCCCACCACCCTAACCATTAAGCCAACACCAGGCATGTATGTATGTATTGGTCACTGTCGTCGAGCTCAATAGATTTTTTGAAATATCATGCTCCGTATAGTTTTTGGCCATATCCCTCAATGGTGAAGATTCACTTGAAAATTAAATAACTCTCGTATCCGGATCTTCAACAAAATCGAATCAATTTGTCCTTGTCAAACACCCAACCTGCCCACCACTTTTCATCCAGATCCGTCCACAACATATTGAGATATCCTGCACACAGACAGAAAGACAGACAAACAAACAAGAAGAAGGCGCCATGCAGAGCACGAAACTTGCAAAATCCACAAAACATATTTGACCTCAAAAATAATTGGTGGTTGAATTCAGTGACTTGATGTGTGTGTGTGTGTGTGTGTGTGTGTGTGTGTGTGTGTATGTATATATATATATATATATATATATATATATATATATATATATATATATATATATATATATATATATATATATATATATATATATATATCAACCATGATATCTCAAAAAGTCGGGGATGAGTGATGACAAAACTGGGTGGATGAGTTGGTTATGTGACAAGAACAAGTGGATTCGATTTTGGGCTACAAAACAAGAACTGTTCAGCCTGGTGAGAGTTTCCTGTTCTACTTTGTTCTGTTTCGCAAAGTGTCACTCTATGAGTGATTTTTCATTATCTTGCCAAAACGAAGTTTTTGCAAGATATGTTAGTGAGCTTGTATGTTTTTTTTTGTTTGTTTGTTTGTTTGTTTGTCTGTAATCACGTATAAAAAATTATGCAGAGCACAGTTATCATTGGAAATTTTTGTAACTTCGCATATCAGAGTCCTATAGAGGTCCCTTTCAGTGCACAAAATTTTGAAGGTCAAGGTCAAAGGTCAAGGTCACTTTGTCACAAATCAGGGGAGTCGACGAAACCCTTATTTTTTGAGTAATTTTGATCGGATCGTCTTCAAACTTCATGGGAATATAGTTCATGGTCTGGCGCTCAGCTGATTAATTTTTGGTGGCGATTGGCCTTGACCTTCATGTAGCGCCTGAGGTCAAACATATTTGACCCCAAGGTCAAATTTTCAAGTTTTAGGAACCATATCGTGAAGTACCTCAAATTGAACACCTCGATGAGTGCTTTCTAGATATGTCAAGCTTGAGACATTATGACGTCATTTGGTGATGTTATGAGGAAAACGCATATTTTTCATGGTTACTCTGTAGAACGATTCTCATCGGAATCTCTCATAGGCAGATATAATCCTCAAGGAGTCGCTCCTCGTGGATAGCAGCTCTGTTCACCTCAGTGTGACCTTAAAGAAGTCACACGTGGTCACCTTTTGGCAAGATGTGGGTCACCCTGCGGGTGACATTGTTTTTATTTGATTGCTTGTCTGTCTGTGAGTAGGACATCTCAAAAAGTTATGAACGGATTCAGACGAAACTTGGACAGGTTGAGTGTGTGACAATGAAGAATTGATTAGATTTTGGTGAAGATCCGGATACAATAAATTTTGAAATGATTCTTCATGATTAGGAGATATGGTAACAACTATATACATGACAATATTTCAAAAAATTGTGGATAGATTATAACAAAACTTGGTGGATGAGTAGCGTCGGTGAAAAGAACAAGCTGATTCGATTTTGGTTAAAGTACGGAGGCAGATCCGACCTATCTGAATACAACCTATCTGAGGCAGTGGAATACAAAACTGAAAGTGTTTAGCCTGGTGGAGGCATCCACTCTTCCGAGTGCCATTCTAGTGTTGTCTCACGTATTTGTCTGCCTGTGTGTGTGATCGATTTATGTTGCATCTCTTACACGAGCCATGTACAATTTTAAACTATAAATTAAATAAAGATCGATACAAGCTTACTTCTCACCTTCACTCCTTGTTGTTTCTCTTTTCTCACTTGAGGAATCATTTTCTTTTTTTTGTCAAATCCTGCTTTTCTTTCCAATCGTTCAAGATGGCGACATTGTCCCACCACCTCTGGACACATGTATGATATTTTTCTGCTGCGGTGACATAACCTTGTCTGTCTCAGCCTGTTAACTCTCATCCCCATTTCCAGCACATTAAACTTACACCTGACATTCACTGACTCCTTCAGCCACAGTACCACCATATAAAGGTCTATACATGATTCTGATAAAATATTTTCCCATACGACAATAATTTTGGTGGAACAGGGCTCTCCTTATCAGGCTCCATAAATTCCAAATTTTCTGCTCGAGTTTACGGAGCATGACAAGGCCAGGTGCGACTTGTTAAATTGGCGTAAATCATTGATATATGTGTCTTGGCTCAGTATCATATTGTTGTAGTATTCCCGCCCGCCCGGCGTGCGAACGTCCGCTTTTCACTAATAGCAGCCGGTTCGCCCACCGAACGGACAATCCAGTCGTGACTTTCTGGAACAACGCCAGAACCCTGTCACGGGTGGGTCTTCAACCCCACCACGGCCGTGCCAATTGTCTACCCGCGCAAGATAGGGTCACTCGCCGAATTCGATATACCTAAGTACCTGCGTGGGGAGCCGACCGGGCAGCCGTACCTCGACGCAGGTCGGCTTGGGACACGAACCGCTTAAGCGGTCCGTTCCGTTCTAAACGATAACCGAGCGGGTATTATTGCCGACCTCGCCGGATCAGATTCTCTTAAATGGGTGTTTAAAACCCACTAATCATTCCATGAGGCAAGATGGCGTTCCACTAAGGGAAAGAGGACACGATGAACGGGTTAACATTTCAACCAGCACATTTATTTACTCTACGTATGCAGGAACAATCATGCAGTCATTCAAAAACACCAACATGCACGTATACAGAACAAGCAATGAATGCGGCACGGCACGCGGGCAAGACAAAGCGCCACAACCGTCTATAAGTAATTATTAATGTACAGTCACTTACACAGTTTTACTTACGGGACTCGGCGCCACAACATTCATTCGAAAGAAAAGCAGGAAAAAGACCCCATCAAAGGCAATGGGGTCAGACTGGACCTCTCGGGTCTTTATGGCGTGGGACTTGGCAGACCGAACGAGTCCCACGAGACCGTTGCAGGTTACCTGCACCCTCGTGGTGTCTGGCTTGAGCGACCCGCGACGTCCCGTCCCCACAGCAGCAAGCGTAGCCGCGGTCGAGCTCGGGCCTTCCGTGTGGCAGGCGAGCTCTCTCCGGCTCTCTCCATACGAACGCGCTTAGGCGACCCGCGATGCTCCTTCCCCACGGCAGCTAGCGTAGCCGCGGTCGAGCTTGGGCCTTTCGTGTGGCAGGCGAGCTCTCTCGGGCTCTCTCCAAACGAACGCGCGGTTTGCGCGACACAGCAGGCAAGGCTGCGCCTCCAGTCTCATTTGCGACGCCCGGACTTCCACGCAGCTCCTTGGCTTCTGGCTTCTTCCGGACTCCCCGACCTCTCCAGACTGACTCAGACCGACCGATCAACTACTACCGATGAACTCGACGCGACCCGACTCGAACGCAAGCTTGGCGCTCTGCTCGTCCTTTTATAGGGCTGGTGAGACGCGGTTTGGCCTCCGATCCTCGACCTCTGACCTCTGACCCTTGCGCGGAGAGCGGACGTGCGCGAAATCACCAAGCTTGATCCGACGAGCAAACGTCCCGCGTCGGCCTGCAGCGACGCCGCTCGATGCGGACTCGCCGCGGCTGGCGCAAAGATGGCGTCGTTTCGGAGACGAAGGTGAGGCGATGTTTGTGGTGTGGAGATGTCGGCGGTTGTGAGTTAGGTGGTGAGGATGGCGTGGTTTGTTGAAAGGCACGTGTGGTTGTGGTGGCGGAAGGCGGTTGTTGTGAAGCGGTTGATCCAAAATAACAATAGTGAAAGAAAAACGGCCAACTCAAAGATCACAGCCCGGTTAACATGAATAGTTCCCTTTATACAACGGTGGGGAAATCTATCTGAACACGGACTTATCGGCCTAACTGATCTCGGGACCTTTATGGTGTTCTGTCAATTTCCACACTGTAACAGTATTATGAGCAAATTTGCAGCGTAATTCTATAATACGGTGCTAATAGAAAAGAGAAGCGTAGCCATAGCATGTAGGACAGACGTGATACGTGGTCCAAGTTCAATAGATCGATATCTTGTTTGTGCAGTAGGATCTTTTATTCTCTTTTATTGATTCATTGGCATTTATCTGTTGATTATGGAATGCGTCAATCATTGAAAGTGCTGGCTGGTCTGCTTCCACTCTGTTATTTAATGTATCTTGAAGGGCTGTTGGGGTGAAATGTGTGCAAACTTGGATGCATTTCAGGTCTTTCATACCTGGTGTGTTCAATTTTAACTGTGAGATTGCTGGTTTATCAGACTGCTGCCCTACCTTCACCTGTCCATCCTTTATCCACTTATGTGCTGTTCAAAATGAGTATCAGCTAAATGCTTTATATATTCCATTCTGTGTCTAAAGTAAGCCCTATATCATAGGAGGAATTAAATAATGTTCAAGGAATGATGAAAAAAAGGAACGATTTGCTTGAGACCTGTAAAAGTGTCCGCAGAGGAGATTACTTGAGGCAAAACTTAATTTGAAACCCCAAGACTAAGCCAGGGCTGACAGAGGTTACGGGGTCATAAGCGTACAGAATCAAACTTAAAAAATACTTACGCTGCTCTTGACACATGTGCAGATGTACGTGACACATCCAGACAGATTTAGGCCGAGCGGTTGCTTGGGGTCAAGGATAGGCAGGCAGGTCTTAACGGTTTTTAGTGAAGTCGAAAGAGGCTACAAAGTGACAAGAGTCATGAGTTGGCTGTAAGCATTCCCAACTGAGTCCTTGGCTCCAGGTGCTCGATTCGAGTTTCGAATCCCTTCTCCTTTGTTACTTGGCAAAAAAAAATTTCACCAAAGTATGTTGGTCTGTAGCATTGGTCTGTTCTGTCTGTCTGTCTGTCTGTTTGTTTGTCTGCCTGTTTGACTGGCCACAGTTTTCAAGCAATCGTTCTGAATTGTTTTTTTGTGTGTGTCGGTGACTGGCCAAGGACAGCAACACTTAATTTTGGTGAAGATCCGAATTCGGATCCGGATCTGAGAATTTTTGATATGATTCTTCACCATTGAGAGATTGGACCAAAAACGATATTTAGCACAATATCTCAAAAAAGTTATGGATGGATTCACACGAAACTTGTTGGACTGGTTGGGAATGCCACTCGGAATAATTGATTCAATTTTGGTGAAGATCCGAATACGGATCCAGATACGAGAATTATAATTTTCACCAAGTTGTCACTCTGTAAGTGATTTTTTTCCATTTATTTGTTAATTGTTTGCAAATGCCTCATTCTGATTCAGGTAAAAGTGCAGCGATGTCTCGTAATGTCCCACACCTGACGTACATAACTCCTCCATGAGCCTTTACATCACTGTTCAGATACATCAAAGGTACCGTGTTGGTAATAAGTTTACAATGCACTGACTCACCTGTATGAAGTGTTCTACATGGTAAATTTTACGCTGCTGTTTGATAATATGTGAAGTCATATCGATAGGTGAGCGTGACTTGAATATATAGGTAAAAGGTAAATTGGAAGGTCCTCTTCCTCAAAGTTTGCAGGGAGTCAGGGCGTCTATTTGTTTTATTTTTACTGCATTGCCATCAATTTGCTGCGAGAAGTATCTTACAATTCACTAATCAATAGCAACGTCATGATGAACAATTCGGAGATAATAACATATATGATGCCACAGCATCACATTGAGTATAAAAGGAGTAAGTTTATGGTGCTTATGGGGGTATATTATGACGTATGGGCCATGTGACTTGTTATTGGAAGTCAGGATGAAGGGGGCAGAGCCATGGCGGTAGAGAGTGAGAGAGAGTGAGAGAGAGAGAGTGAGAGAGAGATAGAGAGAGACAGAGACAGAGAGACAGACGAGAGGGGTAAGGCTGCTGGGCAGCGGGGTTGCCCCTCCTGATTGGCACACGAGCACGAGGCATGCTTTGAAGGGTCCGCAAGCCTTTGAGTTAGGGCGCCGGGTGCGTGTACTGCCCCGTTGTGGGGATTGGTGCAAGGGACGGCCACTCGCGCCTGGGGAGAGGATGACTTGCAGGCAGGCAGGGGTGATTAAAGGCGTCGCCCTGGAGAGAGGCTGGAGGTTGAGAGAGGTTTCTTTCATCTTTTTGTAGCCATTTAATTAGGAGGACGAAAGAAGCAACTGCATGAAGATCACCAAAACCGTTAGCGATCAGTGTGGGGTACACTGGATCACATTGGTTTTTACCGCAACAGAAATAAATTCATCAGGTCCTCAGCGTGACATCACAATCAATGTAGAACAATCAGTTATTTTGAATAGCATTTTTGTAATAAAGGAAGCCAGACCAAAAGTATGGACTAAAGATGGCCACCCGATTCATCTCCCATCTCGGAATAGTTCCTCCGTGGGGAGGAACTATTCTGGAGGAACTCCACCCCCAACCCCCTGGTGGAGTCGAATCCGTGAAGTCATTCGGCGAAAAAAAAATGGCAGTTGGGATGCAGCATTATGGAACATTCTTTTCGTATGCCTATTTTCATCGGTTGTTTCATCGGTCACGACGTGACTGCAAAAGATCCAGTAGTATCTTTCACAAAGGTGGAGGACTTTGAGTTTGCATCGTGGCCCGACTTGAGTGACAGCATCAATTGGGCTGAATTAATAAAATACGAAATGTAAGTTACGTAATAAACAGGAAGTATAAGTTCAGTAAATTTGTATATTTTTTAACGACAAAGTATATGATTTGGTGACTCATTATGGCTCACTGAGCCTCCAGACACGTGCACAGCTGAGGGCGCGCAATTGTTGTACAGGCCATGGGCCTGCCTGCTCGGTTGCTGGGATGGCGTGCGCTCTTGAGACAAATCTCCCTATTGTTAGCTTCTTCTTTTTTTATGCTGAAAAAACAAAACGGAATGGCTTGGGTGCATTGCTCTGGCATTGGAGAGGCAAGTGCAGCAAAAAAGGATTCATGGTGGTAGCAGGAATTTGCTTTTTCAGACTTTTCTGGGTGGCCTGCGGAGAATGGCGACTCGAAAATGAAATCCTATCAGCAGAAAGCAAGCCTTACCAGTGACCAGTGACTGGAGTAACAACTTCACGTGACTCTTATGTGCAGATCTGTCAATGCAAAGTCTGCTCGAGCAAAATGTTGACTTCATTTACAGTTTGATTGATACTCCTGTGCAATGCATATCGATTCGAAAGACGAGAGAATGATTGATTAAGAAAAATAAATAATGTTTATGGAGTTTGTGAACTTAAAGGTTTTCCACCATGCTTTTCTTTTCTGTTTAAAAAAAAAAAAAAAATGTTTTACAGACATTGAGGCTCGTGGAAGATCTCAAAGACAGAGTAATTCGGAGCTGATACTCAACGATGGATCATGAGGGAACTGGTAGAGAAAAGGAAGGGAGAATATAGCAGGGAAAGAACAGACAGGAAACATTAAGTTAGGGACACGTGCACCTGACATGACAACAGAGGGGATAAGTAGACAAAACACAAAATAAGAAAAGCTGATAAAAAAGGGTCAAGGTGCAGGTGAGAAATGAAGGAAAATCAATGAAAAATTACTGAATGAATTGGGAATGTCAAGAGTAATGGATGGCTTTTTATCAAAAAAGCATCCAGGGAAGAACATGATTTGGCAGACTAAGGGAGGCGATTCCACAACCAGGAAAACAAGGATCTGACACTCGATGTCCCATGCATTTGAGTTGTATGAGGAATAGATATCTGCAATATGAAAGCTTAATGTTCAATGGTTTTTGAAATATCATGGACACAAAAGTACACGGACAAAAGAGCGGTCAGTTGGTCTGACGAAGCTCATTTTAATGTCCCCGTCTCCTACCTTGTCGGAGGGGCAGAGGACAATAAAGGGACAAAAGAATGGAGGTGAGCAGTTAGTCTGGATTTCGGGAGGGCAAGGAGGTATGAATTTTCTGGATGAGTGAGTGCGACCTGGTTGGGCTCAAGAAGGATAGATGGCTGAGAGGGCAGGTGGCTCAAGATCGATCATGAGGTTGGAGAAAACTTCGAAGCCATGAACCTGTCTATGGTGGGGGAGGAACAGGCCCTGCAGCAGCACTCAGATCTGTTCTTACACAAAGTAAATATCAGGAGTGTTCTCATGCGAAGTAAGACTTCAGCTTACTTGACAAAAACTCTGCTATGACCTCAGGAATTGTGGTTTTGGAAGGAACCATGACTTAACAACTGAGAATCCCTTTCATATTTTACACCGGCAATACACCTGAGTGTTCAGAGGATAACAACCACAAGTTCTTACAATATGATGGGGATTTTCTTTTTGAGTCACAATCAAAGCAAACAAGGAAATTTGCTTCTCATACAACTGAGGTTTAAGTATTGTTTGAAGAACAGGGTTCGAAAGAAAACTTGTAAAAATAGAGATTGCGGATGTCACAACACCTGCACCACATGCCTGTTTGAAGGAAACAAAGTCCACCACAAATAGAAACATTCCGATGGTTGTGAACATGATTTGTTTTCATGAACTTGGTTTGCATAAACTCTTTCTTCATCTCAGGTGTCTGTGCAAGGATTCTGTCTCAAATGTGGTCACAAAGCTTTTGGACGGAAGCCTGAAAGGTAATCTTGTTGTCTGAACGAGATGGAGCACGTTGATTGAAAAGTTATTACCTCCGCCACCGAAGGTTGGCGAGGGTTATGTTTTCACCCCTGTCTGTGTGTCCGTGAGCAGGGGTTCTCAATACGTTTTGGACGGATTCTGATGAAATTCACTGGACATGTTGGTTGTGTTATAAGGACGAATTGATTCGATTTTGGTGAAGATTCAAATCTTGATCCAGATACTTGAATTTTATAATTATTTAAAGTGATTCTTCGCTATTGAGAGATGGGACCGAAGCTACAGCAACATGCAGAAATGAGGCAACCAGCAGCCACATGCTGCACATTCCCAGATCAAATCCATTTCGATACATATTGTTTGAGTAATTTGCTGCATCTGAACATTTGCATGAAAACGTCGGCAAATCTAAAGGTTGATTATTTGTTCAACAGCTTGATGAGGCTCAAAGTCACGGTCTATTAGGCCTTTGTCGTGAATGGCTCAATGGCATTCTGCTCTCCCTTATGAGCTGGGACTCGAGCATCACACCTGTCTTTCTTGGATTCTGTGGCATCTAAAGCTCTCAATATTGTTGGAGTCTACTGTGATGAGGCCGAAGCACAAAGTCTACTGCTTTCAGGTCAGTGCCTCACTGTTTTGTGCTCCCTTCCTCCTCTGTTGCTGATTTAGCTTCCACTGCTCTCTCAGCCATTCAACCATCTTCTGCAACTCGAGGATGTATGATTTTGGCCGGTAACCCCTCCTGGTGAAACTTTCAAAATCCAAACTCAGGACACATCTGAATCCTTTTCATTTGTTCCTCACTTCTCCCAATCTATGAAACCCCCTTCCAGGGACTCTCTCTCTCTCTCTCTCTCTCTCTCTCTCTCTCTCTCTCTCTCTCTCTCTCTCTCTCTCTCTCTCTCTCTCTCTCTCTCTGTCTGTCTGTCTGTCTGTCTGTCTGTCTCTCTCTCTCTCTCTCTCTCTGTCTGTCTCTCTCTCTCTCTCTCTCTCTCTCTCTCTCTCTCTCTCTCTCTCTCTCTCTCTCTCTCTCTCTCTCTCTCTCTCTCTCTCTCTCTCTCTCTCTCTCTCTCTCTCTCTCTCTCTCTCTCTCTCTCTCTCTCTCTCTCTCTCTCTCTCTCTCTCTCTCTCTCTCTCTCTCTCTCTCTCCCTCTCTCCCTCTCTCCCTCTCTCCCTCTCTCCCTCTCTCCCTCTCTCCCTCTCTCCCTCTCTCCCTCTCTCTCTCTCTCTCTCTCTCTCTCTCTCTCTCTCTCTCTCTCTCTCTCTCTCCCTCTCTCCCTCTCTCTCTCCCTCTCTCTCTCTCCCCTCTCTCTCTCCCCTCTCTCACTCCCCTCTCTCTCCCCTCTCTCTTTTGCTCTCTCCCCCTCTCTCTCTCCCTTCTCTCTTTTGCTCTCTCCCTCTCTCTCTCCCCTCTCTCTCCCTCTCTCTCTCTCCCCTCTCTCTCCCCCTCTCTCTCTCCCCCTCTCTCTTTTGCTCTCTCCCTCTCTCTCTCTCCCTCTCTCTCTCCCTCTCTCTCTTGCTCTCTCCCTCCCTCTTGTCGCTGTGTCAGAGCACAATCTCCAGTGGGTTTTCACTCCTTTTAACCATGAGACTTCTTTCATCATACCCCTTTTGGGGAGCAGCTTATTCCTATGGGAACTGAACGTTTATGGTTCCCACCTCATCAAGTGAATTATGTTACTTTGTGTTCACGACGTCGAATTGGCCGACTGGTGACACATCATCGTCATTTTCCTTGCTTCTTCTTGAACTCGTGAAGGTATTCACACACACTCAAGCTTAACAGCTGATGAGACTCCGCTCAGACTGCACGAAGTCATCAAACTTTAGCGGTGAGTAGAAATCGATAACTACGATTTTCTATCTTGGTGACCCTGATGTGATCTTTTGTTATCATGTCTGTTGAAGCTAAATCTGCCGACGATTTCCACCAAGGTGCATCCACTAAGGTACCACCATCACCGGTTGTGGCTGTTAGTTTAATACTCCCTCCGTTCTGGCCCACTGATCCTACATTGTGGTTTGCGCAAGTTGAAGTGTAGTTCCTGACCAGGCAAGTCACCACCGAGGATGCATGCTTCACCAATGTTGTTGGATCTCTCCTCTCTCTCTCTCTCTCTCTCTCTGATAGTGCAAGAGATGAAGGACCTCCTAATTGCTCCTTCATCCTGGGAACGTTATCCCTCTCCTCAAGGCTGAGCTCACTTGGCGCACCTCAGCTTCAGAGCAAAAGAGACGACACCAACGACTCATTTCTGAAGAGCTTGGTGACAGAAAACCTTCATAGTGTTTGTGAAGGATGAGACTGCTGCTTGGGAACAACACATTGGAGAATACCATCTTAAAAAAGATGTTTCTCCAGAAACTTCCCACCAATGTGCAACTGATCTTGGCCTCAACTAAAGAGGCTGTGGACTTCCAACAACTGGGGGACCTCGCCGACAAGATCAAGGAAGTGTCTTCTCCTTTGTCCTCCACTACGTAGGACACAAGAGCTGTCAAAACCTCAACATCAAGGGGGAGAGTGAGGAGGGGGTGAGGAAGGGGGAGCTAGGAAGGGGGGAAGAGTGAGGAAAGGGGGTGAGAGCGAGGAGGATTGGGGAGAGAGGAAGAGAGAAGGGGGAGTGGGAATGGGGAGGGGAGGTGGTTTGTGAGGAGGTATGTTTGAGGGAAGAGGGTTCTGGACTTACATTTGGGCGTGGGACATGTGGAAAAGGGGGGGGGGGAGTACAGAGTTGACAAATGTGGGGTATGTTAAAACAGTGTGTTAATACAGCACACAGAGACCTCCCAAGGATGTCCATTGGGTTGGAGAGGGGAGGGGGATTTGGATGAGGTAAGCATGAAGGGAGGGGGAGGAAAGGAAGCGTCAGGGGAGGGGAAGGGACGGGAACACGCCCAAAGAGCAGCATTTTCTTTTTAACTGTCAGGTTCTACATAAAACCAGGTGGGAGCATTTAAAACCCATGCTGTCTACCTGGTAAAGGCCTGCCTGTATACATGCATGCTCACACCTGCAGTTTCCTTTGCACCACTCTGGTTGGCTCACTCCGAATCTGATGCACACATGCTACACTCTGGGAAGCTGTTTTAAAATCAAAACTAAACCGTCAGTCCTTAACAGTCCCCTTAACAGAGGGTTGAGGGAGGAGGGGAGGGTGGGAGAGAGAGGGAGGGACAGGGGTGGGAGAGAGAAAGAGGGAGATTGGTGAATGTGGGAGAGAGAGAGGGACAGGGGTGTGAGAGAGAGAGTGAGAGAGAGAGAGAGAGAGAGAGAGAGAGAGAGAGAGAGAGAGAGAGAGAGAGAGAGAGAGAGAGAGAGAGAGAGAGAGAGAGAGAGAGAGAGAGAGAGAGAGAGAGAGAGAGAGAGAGAGAGAGAGAGATACAGAGAGAGAGAGAGAGAGAGAGAGAGAGAGAGAGAGAGAGAGAGAGAGAGAGAGAGAGAGAGAGAGAGAGAGAGAGAGAGAGAGAGAGAGAGAGAGAGAGAGAGAGAGAGAGAGAGAGAGAGAGAGAGAGAGAGAGAGAGAGAGAGAGAGAGAGAGAGAGAGAGAGAGAGAGAGAGAGAGAGAGAGAGAGAGAGAGAGAGAGAGAGAGAGAGAGAGAGAGAGAGAGAGAGAGAGAGAGAGAGAGAGAGAGAGAGAGAGAGAGAGAGAGAGAGAGAGAGAGAGAGAGAGAGAGAGAGAGAGAGAGAGAGAGAGAGAGAGAGAGAGAGAGAGAGAGAGAGAGAGAGAGAGAGAGGTGGGAGAGAGAGAGAGAGAGAGAGAGAGAGAGAGAGAGAGAGAGAGAGAGAGAGAGAGAGAGAGAGAGAGAGAGAGAGAGAGAGGGAGGGACAGGGGTGGGAGAGAGAAAGAGGGAGATGGGTGAATGTGGGAGAGAGAGGAGACAGGACAGGGGGGAGAGAGGGGATGGTAAAGTGAGGAGAAGGAAGAGCGAGGAAGGGGAGCAGGAGGGGAGATGAGAGGGGGTTTTCCTGCAGATGTGACGGCCAGTTTAATGTCCATCCAAGAGATGGCACACATATTGATGAATCACCCTGCATGTGAAACACAAAGATGACAATTTATACCTGGGTTGGGATTAAAACCCAGGCAAGACAGCTTAGAGTGAGCGAGCAATGCCTCTTGGCTATCATGCCATGATGTGGTGATTCCTTGATTTTTAACAACTGAAAACATGTTTTACTCATTATTAATCCTGTAATTTATTTTGTCTTCATAACTCCGGAGATGTCCCCATGGAGAACTTAGCCAACGTATCGCCATGGAATCTTGTACAGATTGAAGTTTGAAGAGTACTGAACAAGTGGCTTAAGAAGTCAACCAAGCACTCTAAGGAAACGGTTGAAGAAACTTTTAAAAATTAAACGTTTATATTTAATATGTATCTATCTATGTCAAAGTGACTGTTTATATAACAAAAGAAGATAGCACAATAAGTGGAAACATCTCAATAAAATTGCACATTTTCAGCGAGCGAGCCACTGCCCGAGGGACCACGCAACCATGTGTGGCCAAACACAGGCAAGTAAGGCCTAAACTTTGTTCAAGTCCATTGATATATTCAGTGACAGTGCAAATACTTTTGCCTTGTAAGTCCATGGCTTGGAAACAAACAACCAAACAGCTTGTCTTGCACTCGACAAGTAGCTTAAATACTCAAGCATGCACTCCAATGAAACGGTTGATAAGGAACGGCTGGCTTGGCAAGCGATTAGCGATCGCCGATCAGTCAATAAACAACATGTACCCAAAGACATCCGGAATGTCAAGCAATGTCCGAAATGGACAAATGAACACATTTTTTTTTTTAGCAGTTGGAATGGCTGCTGCTGTCAATAAAGAAGTTTAAATTTTGTAATTCGGTTGAGATAAAGAGATTCTAGAAGTTATGGCATTTGCGGAAATGAAATAAAGCTATGAAAGCTGGCACCTCTTGGCGTTTATAAGCATTGCAATGCACCCAGCGATTCGTAGGTATGATCAACACGCATTCGATAATATGAGTGAGGAAACTTTAAAAAACAACTATTGTGAATAAACCGTTGTGGCCTGTTCCAGGTTAAGTTATTGTTGAGAAGATAAAAAATGGCGAATTAAGACCCCAGTGAGGCACAGCGAGTTGACAAAGGATGAATCTTTATAAGGCTAATTAAATTAGGCTATTAATTATCTTCAAAAGGGGGTGTTTGAATGAAGCCAAACACACAATTTTCATTCAAGCACTCCCTTGTAGTTCCGTTAGTAAGCATGCAAAGTTTAAGGCGGCTAGGTTTCATGGTTTTGGAGTTATGGAGGAGATGACCTGACCGACAGATTGACTAATGGATTGACTAACTGACTGATGGACTGACGGACAGACAGACTGATGAACTGACAAACTGATGTACTGACCGGCTGACTGACTGATTGACTGGCGAACTGGCTGGTTGACTGGCTAACTGGCTGATGGACTGGCTGACTGGCTGATGGACTGGCTGGTTGACTGGCTGACTGGCTGGTTGACTGGCTAACTGGCTGGTTGACTGGCGAATTGGTTGATGGACTGGCTGGTTGACTGGCTGACTGTCTAGTTGACTGGATAACTGGCTAATGGACTGGCTGGTTGACTGGCTGACTGGCTGGTTGACTGGATAGCTGGCTGACTGACAGACTGACAAACTGATGGACTGACGAACTGACAAACTGACAGACTGACACTGGCATTTATTAGTATCGATCTATCTATGTCCATTGCCATTGTAGTATAGATCTATGCACAGACCTCCCAGAGATGTACATTGGGGGTGGAGAGGGGAGGGAGTTAGGACGAGATAAGCGTGAGGGAAGGGGGAGGGTAGGCAGTGTGAGGGGTGGGGAAGGGAAGGGTGATAAAACATGCCCAAAGAGCAACATTTTATTTTTGACTGCCAGGTTCTACATAAAACCAGGTGGGAGCATTTGAAACCCATGCTATCTACCTGGCAAAGGCAGGCATGGCCAAAAGTATGTGGACACCTGCCTGTCCAACATCTCATTCTAAATACATGGCCATCAATCTGGAGTTGGTCCCCCCTGCCTTTGCTGCTATAACAGCCTCCACTCTTCTGGGAAGGCTTTCCACTGGATGTTGGAACATTGCTGTGGGGATTTGCTTCCATTCAGCCACAAGAGAATTAGTGAGGTTCGGCACTGATGTTGGGCGATGAGGTCTGGCTCACAGTCGGTGTTCCAATTCATCCCAAAGGTGTTTGATGGGGTTGAGGTCAGGGCTCTGTGCAGGCCAGTCAAGTTCTTCCACACTGATCTCGACAAACCATTTCTGTATGGGCCTCGCTTTGTGCATGGGGACATTGTTCTGCTGAAACAGGAAAGGGCCTTCCCCATACTGTTGCCACAAAGTTGGAAGCACAGAATCGTCTCGAATGTCATTGTATACTGTAGTGTTAAGACTTCCCTTCACTGGAACTAAGAGGCCTAGCACGAACCATGAAAAACAGCCGTAGACCATGATTCCTCCTCCACCAAACTTTACAGTTGGCACTATGCATTCGGGCAGGTGGTGTTCTCCTGTCATCTGCCAAACCCAGTTTCATCCATCGGACTGCCAGATGGTGAAGCATTATTCATCACTCCAGAGAACGCGTTTCCACTGCTCCAGAATCCAATGGTGGTGAGCTTTACACCACTCCAACTGATGCTTGGTATTGCACATGGTGATCTTAGGCTTGTGTGCAGCTGCTCGGCCATGGAAACCCATTTCATGAATCTCTCGACGAACAGTGCTTGTGCTGAGGTTGCTTCCAGAGGCAGTTTGGAACTCGGTAGTGAATGTTGTAACCGACGACAGACGATTTTTCTGTGCTACACACTTCAGCACACGGCGGTCCCGTTCTGTGAGCTTGTGTGGCCTACCACTTCGTGGCCGAGGTGTTGTTGCTCCTTGACGTTTCCACTTCACAATAACAGCTCTTGCAGTTGACCGGGGCAGCTTTAGCAGGAGAGAAATTTCACAAACTGACTTGTTGGAAAGGTGGCATCCTATGACGGTGTCACGTTGAAAGTCACTGAGCTCTTCAGTCTGGCCTATTCGACTCCCAATGTTTTTCTACATAGATTGCATGGCTGTATGCTTGATCTTATACATCTGCCAGCAATTGGCTTGGCTGAAAGAGTCGAATCCACTGATTAGAAGGGGTATCCACATACTTTTGGCCATGTAGTGTGTCTGATGGAAAATTCGAAATTGATCACTTGGCGTTTGCATCACAAACACATTACAGTTTGGTCCAGCAAAGCCAAATATGGTTACAGTTATTTTCCAATTTTTTTCAAGTGTACAGTGTAGTGCATTCTAGTGTGTCAGAGTGTGTAGGATTTTTTGAAAGGGGGTCCAGAAATCAAGGGAATGAGTACATACTCTCCCAGATGCTGTGAACAAAAAGCCACTAAGCACGTGGTCAGGGACTCGCTGAAGGACTCCGGCAACTTTGGGATTTTCATTGCTCTCGGTTGCACGCTGGGCATCCACTGACAACATTGGAAACATGGTGGGAGGGCAAAAAAAAAAATCATTAGTTTCCATTGTAAAATAAATTTTATTTACCTTTTCATCATCAATTTTGACATGATTGAGTTGGAACCTGTAGTTTTATCTACTTGAAGGGACACCAGTTACTCAACAATTACTCTGAATGATGTTTTTGATGACTGGAGTGCTTGCCTGGAGCGATATGGCACAACATCAAGCGTGACATGCAAATATAGGCTTCACCCAATCGGTGAACTTTCCAGCCTTGATTTCTCCCAATGGACTTGGCAATCCCAATCCTCCCTTCTGGACTCGGTAATGACGAATTTTCCTAAAAATGTGATCCATGAGCTCCTGTTCCTCTTCTGCTCCGCAGTGCGGTAATCTTCGTCCTTATGAAGCAGCATTTACACGGAAGGAAGGAAGGTTCATCTGATCATGTGCTTGTGAGAGTCAACATTTATCTGGCTATAGTTTGAGAGTGTCGTAGAGTCTGGCAGTTCACTCAAACTGACTGGCAGGGACTGCAAGCTGCCCTCTCATGTCAAGACTGGTCCCTCATTTCCACCTATCCTGATATTAACACTGCCTAGGAATCATTCCACACAAGCTTGCTTTCCCTGATCCACATATTTATACCATCTTGTCTGTAGTTTATCATACCTATTCTCTAATACCTGGTATACAGAATATATATTTAAAACTTTTTTTTTGTGCTTCTTTGGTGATTTTGTCGTTTTTTTATTCCCCCTCCAAAAAAATAGTGCGGTGAAGACCCCCAGGACCCCCTAAAGTCACTTATGCTTTGTGGACATATCGCCACTTAAATTGCCCACCGAAGGTGGACTCCCGTCCGGAGGTTTCAACATTGTGAAGTTGAAGTTCAGCTTCACGTAACATGTCAGAGAGGAGCGCTAAGTAAATTATAAACTGTTAGTGAAAAAGTTGAAAAGTTTTGGACTATCGTGAGTATCTCCTTCTGAGAACTTTTTGAACACCTCGACATCCCTCCTGACGATTGACAATATGCAGGTAAAAGTGCAATGTTCGTCCATGAATTAATTAATTGATTAATGTCAAGTCCACCAAACCATAGGTGGGTGGGTCATGTTCTTTTCTTTCCCAGCAATGAATCATCTCAATTGGTTTGGGTGACTGACACAAAAATACTTTGTTTAATGTTTAAAGGAAGTACTAATTCACAGTTCTACTTGTGGCCAAGTTTTTCTGTTTTCGAACCATTCGTAAACAAGACAAATGAGGTGAAACGGAGAAGGAGAAATGTCGCAATCGTGGCAGTTCAGGGACAGGCAAACAGGAAGGCATGTGGTTTGATGGGGTGGCTGTGATGGTGTTTAGATCATCATAAACACTCAGCTGACGTCACTGATAATTAAAGGTCGGGCTTGTCCCTGCATGCCCGCCAAGCAGCTTGAGAAAGCCATGTGCATGGACTTTGTAGGGAATTGTTTGTTTGCCTTTGCTATGGATTTTCTTCCTGCTTTTCTTTCGTGGTCTTATGCCAACAACATTGGTTCGTCAAAAAACCAGAGTGAAATAACCAGAGTGCCTGTGAACTGCATCATCAGAGGAGCCCCACTTGCGGAGAACCGAGTCCCATTTGGGAATAACTCTACTTGCTATCTGCTGTGAGTGGTAGCTTATACACTTCTGACATTCCCTTGACGTTGGTATGTCCCAACCAAGATTAACATTTGTTACTTCCACCATTATTATGATTAAGGGGCATCTACATGTTACATTTGCAAAATGGTGCAACTTTTCAGGCCCTTCTTGCACTCACATCCCAATTCTCCTCATCGAGCATACATCTAAATAAATAACTGGTTGTATATGTATTTAGGAAGGCCCATATATAAATAAAATATTGAAACAATCAACAACGAGTGTAGCTGCTGCAAGGAGGCATGGTTTATGTCCGACTTCTCGACTACTAAGGGGTCTTCATCTGGGACTGTGCAGCAGTGCAGGCATCCTGTGCCAGGCATTAAATTTCCTCCCAAGAGAGAGAGAGAGAGAGAGTGAGAGAAAGAGCTGGGAGGATCACGTGACTGCAATTTGCAGACCGTGAGACCTGAAGTCGTTTTCACCATCCCCAGCTTCATCGTTTTCATGATTTCATAATCACCCCGAACCTCTCCTTTACTCTCCTTTTCCCCACAAACTCATTTTTCCTCCATATTTTACAGGTCTCTTCCCCTTGGTTTTCTCTACTATCTTCCTCTTTTTGCACAAACAAATTTAGGTCGTGCCGTTTGGCCCATCATGTCTGTGCCATATCCACACCGAACACATGTACCAACTGCAGGCATCTCAGGCAGGTGACAACTGCAGGCAGGCATATAACTAAAAGTCATAAAGCTAACCCTGGCAATGGATTTGAGTATGGTACTTCGGCCAATGTTCTTTAAGTCCAAAACCGAAGATGCAAACACTAGATCTCCCAACCTTACGACCCATCCAAAGGACACTATGCTCCCAAGATGCAGTGGTCAAATCAATTGTTTTTGAATCAACACCAATGCCCCTCTTACGCCCCTCAACTTTCATCCTTTCACACTGATGGCATTTGATTTTTTTTTAACCCCCACCCCCCCCTCGCCTTTGCCACCCCTAAAAAAAAAAAACAGGAAAAAGTTAACGGAGCGAAAGATCAGCAATGATTGAAAACTGTAATCTGAGTTTTGCAGAAAACCCACTTACGCTACAGGTTGTGTGCGAAGGTTTCTGAGCAGCAGTGTTTGACCTTCGACCTATGGCTTTCCAGCTGCACTTGTGCCTCGATGACATTATAGCTTGGAGGGATATTACATATCCCCGGAACCTTATAACTGCTATTTCCTCATACGTTCTGCTGTTTTGCAGCTTTATTTGAAAAAAAAAATTGTTTCACTTGAAATTAACTTCCTTTTCTCTCTGAGAATGGAGTCTGTAGCAGCTCATTGTCCACCATTACATCCATTGTCCTGCCTCTTAAAATCGTACTCATTATACCTTTGAATTAAGCGTTCCCTTAATGACTGACGTTCCCTGACTCAAACCCACCTGGATAACTTTTCTTACATGTTCTACTTTTCCTCCAACTGTGAAGCCTTGTCCTTCATTCTGTTCCCTTCGATACAGTGCCTTGAGAAAATATTCACACCCCTCGAGTTTTGTCACATTTTGTTGTGTTACAGCCTGAATTTAAAAAGGATTAAATTGAGATGTTTTTTTTTTGTCACCGATCCACACAAAATACCCCAGAATGACAAAGTGAAAACATGTTTTTTGTAAATATTTACAAATTAATTGAAGATGAAAAGATGAAATGACTTGCGTCGATGAGTATTCAACCCCTTTGTTATGACACTCCAAATTGAGCTCAGGTCCATCCAATTTCCTTTGATCATCCTTAAGATGTCTCTACAACTTGATTGGAGAACACCTGTGACCAATTCAGTTTATTGGCCATGATTTAGAAAGAAACACTCCTTTCTATATCAGGTCCCACAGTTGACGGTGGATGTCAGAGCAGAAACTCTACCATGAAGTCCAAGGAACTGTCTCTAGAACTCTGAGAGAGAATTGTGAGGAGGCACAGATCTGGGGAAGAGTATAAAACAATTTCTAGAGTGTTTGAAAGTTCCCAAGAGCACGATGAGCTCCATCATTAGGAAATGGAAATAATATGCAACTATGCAGACTCTTCCTAGAGCTGGCTGTCCGACCAAACTGAGCAACTAGGCAAGAAGGACCTTGGTCAAGGAGATGACCAATAACCCAATGACCACTCTGACAGAACTACAGAGTTCTGGAGAACCTGTACAAAGGACAACAATCTCCGCAGCACTGCAGTCCGTCCGTGCTAATTTTCTCTGTTTTCTCTGCAACCGCTCATCTAATTGACAATAAATTTTCAACATAGGTGTGACTACTCATGTATAATGTTTTAATCGTAATTATGACGTCCTAGGTCACGTGGTGTGGCAGCCATGTTGGAAAAAAGGAAAAACTTTGGACCTCTGGATCTCCGACACTGCTCCATGGAACAAATTTAAACTTGGGACATCTCAAATACTCCCTATGGGAAACAAGTGATTTTTTTATGATGTCATAGGTGGCTTCTTTATGACGTCATAATTGAACCGAATGCTCAATTATTGTATTTGATTTATTATTAATTATTATATTATTATTATATTATTACTCAATTATTATATTATTAATACTATCATTTTATATTAATATATAAAATTATTATATTATATCAATTATTATATTATTACTCAACAAAAATATTTGAGGGCCATCTCAGGCCAAATTGTATGGAGGAAACAAATTCATGAAGTCATCGGTCATGTGGTTCGGCAGCCGTTGTTAATTTTTTTTAAACATAAAAACCTTCAAAAATCTTCTCTAAATTGGTTCAACAGATCGAGGGGAAACTATACAGGTATGATTGCCTATCCACGAGGAACAAAAAGTTGTCCACCTATGACGTTTTAGGTCCCATGGTTTGGCAGCCATATTGGATTTACTCTTCAAACTCTACAAATCATCTTCTCCAGAATGGCTGAATAGATCGAGGGAAAACTCCATCCACATGTTCCCCAACCCTTGGGGATACCAGGGTGTTAACGAATAATGAATTGGTCACATGGTCTGACAGCCATATTGGAAGAAACAAAGATCTTTAAAAAATTATTTCTTTTGAACCATTTCATCAATCGACATGAAACGTCACAATTATGATCGACTCATCATGGGGAATATAGGTTTTCAATTTAAACCTGATCGGATGCATGGTCTGGCAGCCAGGATTATTTAATATTCTGAATCAGGGTTCATGGATTTAAATCAAACTTGGTATGCATAACGATGTAATAATGTTAGCGGAGGCATACTTGGTGACGTTGCGACATCGAATAGTGCCATTCTGGTTTTGGCCTGTCTCCTTCTCTGGCAGTGAAACAAAATTGAAAATCATTCCAAACAAGAAACTTACTGTTTTTGAGGATGTCATAAAGGACCCAAACAACAGGCACAAAGAACCAATGTAACACTTTAAGTAAGGTGATTATAAAAGACTGCAGCAATGGCGGTAAACTTCCAGAAATTAATTTTTCTGCAGTCTTTAAAATCTTTATTTTATTTCAATTGAATTCTACACTTGAACACTGCAGAACACAAATCGACTTATTGGCACTTCTAAAACCTTTCGGTCAGCAGGACTTGGACAAAATATTATGACATTTTACATCATATCGACCAATCAAATTTTCTGCTTGCAGACCCCGTCCAGGTCCTTGTCTCTCAAGACTGCATGGGGAAAGATGTTCCATGAGCTCTCTACTCAAAACAAATAGTTCAGGAACATGGTGATGATGAGTGATTTCAAAAACAAGTTAATGTAGTGTGATTTCAGGAACATGTTGGTGTGGAGTGATTTCAGGAACATTTTGATGCAAAATGATTTCAGGAACATGGCAATGTGGAGTGATTTCAGGAAAAAGATGATGTGGAGTGATTTCAGGAACAAGGTGATGTGGAGTGATTTCAGGAACAAGGTGATATGGAGTGATTTCATGAACATGGCAATGTAGAGTGAATTTGGGAACATGTCAATGTTGAGTGATTTCAGGAACACAACAATGTAGAGTGATTTCTGGAAAAAGGTGAAGTGGAGTGATTTCTGGAACGTGGCAATGTGGAGTGATTTCAAGAACGCAACAATATGGAGTGATTTCAGGAACAAGGTGATGTCGAGTAATTTCAGGAACATGTTGGTGTGGAGTGATTGCAGGAGCATGTTGATGTAGAGTGATTTCATGAGCATGGCAATGTGGAGTGAATTTGAGAATATATTGGTGGAGAGTGATTTCAGGAACAAGGTAATGTCGAGTGATTTCATGATAATTTTGGTGTGGAGTGATTTCAGGAACAAGGTAATGTGGATTGATTTCAGGAACAAGGTGATATGGAGTGATTTCATGAACATGGCAATGTAGAGTGAATTTGGGAACATGTCAATGTTGAGTGATTTCAGGAACACAACAATGTAGAGTGATTTCTGGAAAAAGGTGGAGTGGAGTGATTTTTGGAAAAAAAGGATATGGAGTGATTTCAGGAACATTTTGATGCAAAATGATTTCAGGAACATGGCAATGTGGAGTGATTTCAGAAACAAGGTGATGGAGAGTGATTTCATAAATGCATCAATGTGGAGTGATTTCAAGAACGCAACAATGTGGAGTGATTTCAGGAACAAGGTGATGTCGTGTAATTTCAGGAACATGTTGGTGTGGAGTGATTGCAGGAACATGTTGATGTAGAGTGATTTCATGAGCACGGCAATGTGGAGTGAATTTGAGAATATGTTCGTGGAGAGTGATTTCAGGAACAAGGTAATGTCAAGTGATTTCATGATAATTTTGGTGTGGAGTGATTTCAGGAACAAGGTGATGTGGAGTGATTTCAGGAACAAGGTGATGTGGAGTGATTTCAGGAACAAGGTGATATGGAGTGATTTCATGAACATGGCAATGTAGAGTGAATTTGGGAACATGTCAATGTTGAGTGATTTCAGGAACACAACAATGTTGAGTGATTTCAGGAATACATCGATGCAGAGTGATTTCTGGAAAAAGGTGACATAGAGAAATGTTAGAAACATGGCAATGTAGAGTGATTTCAGGAACACAATGATGTGGAATGATTTCAGGAACACAACAATGTTGAGTGATTTCAGGAACACAACAATGCAGAGTGATTTGAGGAACACAACAATGCAGAGTGATTTCAGGAAAACAACAATGTAGAGTGATTTCAGGAACATGGCAATGTCGAGTGATTTCTGGAAAAAGGTGACATAGAGAAATATCAGGAATATGGCAATGTAGAGTGATTTCAGGAACATAACGATGTAGAATGATTTCAGGAACACAATGATGTGGAATGATTTCAGGAACACAACAATGTGGAATGATTTCAGGAACACAACAATGTTGAGTGATTTCAGGAACACAATGATGTGGAATCATTTCAGGAACACAACAATGTGGAATGATTTCACGAACACAACAATGTTGAGTGATTTCAGGAACACAATAATGCAGAGTGATTTCAGGAAAACAACAATGTAGAGTGATTTCTGGAAAAAGGTGACATCGAGAAATGTCAGAAACATGGCAATGTGGAGTGATTTCAGGAACACAACGATGTAGTGTGATTTCAGGAACATGGCAATGTAGAATGATTTCAGGAACACAACGATGTGGAATAATTTCAGGAACACAACAATGCAGAGTGATTTGAGGAAAACAACAATGCAGAGTGATTTCAGGAAAACAACAATGTAGAATGATTTCAGGAAAACAACAATGTAGAGTGATTTCAGGAACATGGCACTGCAGAGTGATTTCTGGAAAAAGGTGACATAGAGAAATGTCAGGAACATGGCAATGTAGATTGATTTCAGGAACACAACGATGTAGTGTGATTTCAGGAACACAACAATGTGGAATGATTTCAGGAACACAACAATTTTGAGTGATTTCAGGAACACAACAATGCAGAGTGATTTCAGGAACACAACGATGTAGTGTGATTTCAGGAACACGGCAATGTGGAATGATTTCAGGAACACAACAATGTGGAATGATTTCAGGAACACAACAATGTGGAATGATTTCAGGAGCACAATGATGTGGAATGATTTCAGGAACACAACAATGCAGAGTGATTTCAGGAACACGGCAATGTGGAATGATTTCAGGAACACAATGATGTTGAGTGATTTCTGGAAAAAGGTGACATAGAGAAATGTCAGGAACATGGCAATGTAGAGTGATTTCAGGAACATAATAATAAGGTGGAATGATTTCAGGAACACAACAATGTAGATTGATTTCAGGAACACAACGATGTAGAGCGATTTCAGGAACATGGCAATGTAGAGTGATTTCAGGGACACGACGATGTAGTGTAATTTCAGGAATATGGCAATTGTTACGTTCCAGTATCTTAATTTCATTGTGCTTGTGAAAGGTTACATTTCCTGTTGAGTTTCATGTTAAGTCACAACAAAACCAAGAACAACAATAACAATGACACGAGGAGAAAAATAAAACTGACAGTTATAGAACCTAAGGAGAGAGGGAAAGAATGAGGACGAGGAGAGCAAAAAGGTGTCAACACGTTCTCTTGAGCTGCAAAGTTCTGTTTCAAGTGGTGCACATCATTTTAAGACCGACATATCCTATGAAAGAGGATTCGGGTTTTTCTGCATGTGAACATGGGAAGGTTCACTGACTCACCTTCTTGACCATGATGGATTAACTTTAACCCACTGTGTGTTAGTCTGTGTAGATTCAGCTTCGGTTTTTATATCATACCCTGTGAGGTATTCTTTGCTGAACTCCTCCACTCGTGGGACTTACCTGTCGGACATTGCACTGCATTTATTTTGGTTGATGATTTTAAAGCTGCTCCTCATATTTCCTTGTTTGCATCATTTCTGGTGGTTTACGTGTCATTTTTGAGAAGGCACTTGGCTGGTTGACTGGTTTATACCCTCAGAGCTTATTCGTCCCTCCAACCTCTCCTGTCCTTCCAGTAACACATAGTCCTTTACAGCATGGAGTTCCCGTCTTCATCATCTGTGATACAGCTTTACCTGTAGACTCGGGTTCTTCTCCATGCTTTAGTGATATGAGGACTTCACCTTCTTGTACAACGTGACCGTCCGGTCGGCTTACTTCTGTGCGCATCCTCCAGACTAGATCCTTTCAACAGTGCTCACCGCCGACATTTCCCCGCTGGGGAAATTTATAACTACATTTATTACCTACATTTAGTTAGGAAAAGCTACATTTATAACCCGCTGGGGTTTACTGTACAAACTGCTTGCTTGAGCTAAGTTGCCACATCGAGAGTCGTGAGTTAACTTGTAGCTGCATTGTTGTTTGTGACGTTTGTACTTATTTAATTTGGGGATGCTTAGGAAAGTCATTAAGTATTACATTGAACTAGTACTAGTGAGCCTGTTTGTCCATTGGACCAAATTTTAATTTGCCTTCACGTCTTTGTGGCACACCTGCCTGCTGTACTGCTTGAGCATTAGTTTGCCTTTCACCAAGCCCAGGTGTGCTTTGGCCAGGGTTGGGATTATACGTTTGCTATTATTCTTGCCAAATGATACCATTATTATTATCATCATTGTTGTTGTTAATATTATTAGTACAAATTAATATTAGTGGGGCACCTTAGCTAAATATAGCATAACAATTGTGCATTGTATGAGGAAAGCACCAAATTTGGGACACTAGTAGCCTATCATATTATGAACAGATTTGGATATTGGGCCATCTCAAATTTTTGATGGCAATGGAAAATGGCTGCCACAGCCATCAGCGGCTGAATTTGAGATGGCCCAATATCCAAATCTCTTCATAATATGATAGGCTACTAGTGTGCCAAATTTGGTACTTTCCTCACACAATGCACAATTGTTATGCTAAGTTGCCCCACTATATGTGCTTTGTTACAATGCTATTATTATTTTTGTTATTTATTTTGTAATTAGAATGCCATGCTGTGGAAGGACCAATTATGCTGTTCTACACATAATGCCTATAGAAAGTCTATAACCCCCTTCAAATTTTTCACCTTTTGTTGCCTTATAGCCTGGAATTATATTGCATTCAATGAGATTTGTTTTTCCACCTTTATTTACACATCGTAACCCACAACTTCCAAGTGAAAAACAAATTCTACGAATTTTCGAAAATTAATTAAAAATACAAAATTAGAATATCTTGGTTGGATAAGTGTCCACCTCTCTGAGTTAATACTTGGTGGAAGCACCTTTGACAGCAATTACATCTGTGAGTCTGTTGGGATAGGTCTCTACCAACTTTGCACACCTTGATTAGGCAATACTTACCCATTCTTCTGTACAAAACTGTTCAAGCTCAGTCAAGTTGTGTGGGGAGTGTTGATGGACAGCAATCTTCAAGTCATGCTACAGGTTTTCAATTGAATTTAGGTCGGGGCTCTGACTGAGTCACTCCAGTGTAGCTTTGGCTGTGTGCTTCGGGTCGTTGTCATGCTGAAGGGTGAACTTCCTTCCCAATTTCAGCTTTCTTGCAGAATGCAGCAGATTTTTGTGTCATATTTTTCTGTATTTTGTTCCATACATTTTCTCTTCCATCCTGCCAAGTGCCCCATTCCCTGCTGATGAGAAACATCCCCATAACTGATGCTGTCACCACCATGCTTCACAGTAGGGATGGTGTTCTTTGGGCGATGTGCTCTGTTGGGTATGTGCCAAACGTAACGTTTTGCATTTAGACCAAAAAGTTCCATCTTGGTTTCGTCAGACCACAAAACTTTTTGCCACATGCTTTCAGAATCTCCAGAGTG
Organism: Eptatretus burgeri; assembly: GCF_056783735.1. Taxonomy (NCBI): domain Eukaryota; kingdom Metazoa; phylum Chordata; class Myxini; order Myxiniformes; family Myxinidae; genus Eptatretus; species Eptatretus burgeri. The sequence goes on from NC_140966.1 coordinate 80,017,680, forward strand.
TTTTTATGCATACCTCAAATGGGACTCAAGGTGGGCTTTTTTGAGTAATGGCTTTCTTCTTGCCATGCTACTGTACAGGCCAGACTTGTGGAGTGCTTGGGATATTGTTGTCACATGCACACAGTGACCAGTCTTTGCTATTAAGGCCTGTAGCTCTTTCAAAGTTGCCATTGGCCTCTTAGTGGCCCCTCTGACCAGTCTCCTCCTTGCTTGTTCATCCAGTTTGGAGGGACGGCCTGATCCAGGCAGGGTCTCAGTGGTACCACACACCTTCCACTTCTTAATGATTGTCTTGACTGTGCTCCAAGGGATATTCAAGGTCTTTGAAATATTTTTTATACTGATCGCATGATCTGTGTCTTTCCCCAACTTTATCCTGGAGGTCTTTTGAAAGCTCCTTGGGGCTCATGGTTGAGTCTTTGCTGTGAAATGCACTAATCAGCAGAGGAAACCTCCAGGAACAGCTGATTTTATTCTGGAATCATCAGAATCAATGCAATTTTACACGAGTAGAGGTCAATTCACTTGGTTTGTGATTTTTAAGGTGATTGGTAACACCTGAGCTTATTTACAATTGCTATTTTAGGAGGGTGGACATTTATCCAACCAATATATTCTAGTTTTTTATTTTTAATTAACTTTCTGAAATTTGTAGAATTTGTTTTTCACTTGGAAGTTGTGGGTTACGATGTAAATAAAGGTGGAAAAAGTTTGATTTTATGAAATTTAATTCCAAACAGCCAACAAAAGGTGAAAATTATGAAAGGGGGTGTAGACTTTCTATAGGCACTGTACCTTAACATGGCGTGCGTTTAAAACATGGGCATTGTGATGAGTTCTTTGTATTTAATTAGCCTAATCAACTCAGTAGATCATGACGATCATTTTGGTGTCACATTCTACACCAGAATGCTCCAGTCTAACTCCACGAAAAACATAAAAACATGCCTCAAACACACACACACACACACACACACACACACACACACACACACACACACACACACACACACACACACACACACACACACACACACACTAGCATATATATATATTTTTTTTATTTTTATTTTTTATTTTTTTTTAAGGAAATTGGAAGATATGATGTTTCGTAGCAGGAAGCATTATTTTAAAACACTACTTGTACAAATATGATCCTATTTTCTTTATCCTTTGGGGAGTTTCTTTTTGATGGCACAGCCTTGAGAGTGTGCCAAAGTCTGAAGCCTCAACCAAGCATCAGGTGTTGTGAAATCTTATTTATCTATTAGACATCCTCCGGACGGATGGACGTAAGTGAACACTCGTTTTATTCTGCGCTTGTTGCGCATCATGTGCAGCAAATTTCACCTTCCTCCGCCTTGTATTTATTTTTATGTTTAAAAAAAACGTTTCTGTACACCACCCAGGAGGCCTGGTTGCAAGTCAGCGTTTACGTTTCCAATAGAAGAGATGTAATTACTCTTTCATGAAAAATGTTTTTCGAGGTTTTTTTTGTTGTTGTTCTGAAAAATAGACTGTAGTGAACACACAGTCGTGTTAAAAGATTGGCCTTTAAACCCCTTCTTAAATCGTCCTTATGAAGGGGGACAGACAAATACACGAACACACATTGTGCTTTATATCGGTGGATTATTGTGCCGAAGGTAAACAGTACAGGGATTCATAAATATTTCTTATAAAGTTAACCTTCTGTCTCCTGTCATCTGTTGGTTTCATCCATAAAACACCACTGAGGGCACAGCAGTGTCTTTATTTATTTTCTGCTGTGATGCCCTCTGAGTTTCTGGTTCACTCCATGCAGTGTCCTGAGGTCGAGATTTGAACCCAGGATAATTAGCCCAGAGACAAGTGTGCACACCTCTAAGCTAACCTACCACCATGTTGAAGCATCTGGATTGTGGTAAAGCTGTGCAAGTTCCAGAATTCTTAGAGAGGAGAAATCTTAGGCACCAGGAAGGTCGTATAATTGTCTGAGTTTCAGCGGTTGTACTGTGGGTCACGCGAAGTTCAGGTATCGTGTTTAAAAGTTACACAAAAGCTGGGGATCACATTCAAAAAGTCACAAAAAGTTCAAAGATAGTGTTAAATAAAGATCACAGATCAAGTTTTGTTGATGAATCGGGTTGCTACATCGATATCTTCATAACGACCAACGACTTCTGATGTTCACAAGTGCTCTCTGTGACGGGATTTCGGATTCAGGTCATGTGCTCAACTTAATTACAAGAGATGGTCCACGTTGGTAAAACTTGGAGATTAAGTTAGTAAATGCAATGATCTTGGAAGGCCCGGATTCGGAAAGATGGATTGTCAACAGCCACCTGCTAGGGCTGGACATTTAAAAATTCCTCCAACTTAAAAATAGTTTCATCGATTGGTGAACATCACTAAGCATAATCCATATTACCGATATTGTCTTTGGAGGCGTCGCTGAAATCTCAAAGCAACCTTCTTGTCAACTTTAAATTAAAGGCTACACCCTAGCAACGCAGATGATACGAAGAAAAAAAAATTGCGGTTGAGACCACTCTCATTAAACGAGACAGTCTGACCGTTGGAAGTGGTGAACAGCTAATGTGGCATGTTGCTAGCTTAATTCCCTTGTGTGTTCAAGCCTCCTAAATACTGTAAATACTAATTTTCAATCCTTAATTAGCTTGTGCCGGCAACAAGCTCTTCCATTGGAGGACAATTTTCAAAATAACCACAAACCGTGTCTGAGAGGGTTTGTGTGACCGTGGGACTGAGTGGTTCAGGTGAAGCTTTCTCACAGGTCAGCACCATTACCGGCTTAGATTAGGCCACAAACATCCGCAGTGTAATTGCAAGCGGCTTCCGCAAGCAGGCGTTGTGAAACCCATAAACCGTCGGCATCTCATTCTATGTCTCTGTCTGTCTCTCTGTCTCTCTCTCTGTCTCTCTCTGTCTCTGTCTCTCTGTCTCTCTCTCTCTCTGTCTCTCTCTGTCTCTCTCTCTGTCTCTCTGTCACTCTCTCTCTATTTCTGTCTCTCTGTCTCTCTTTCTCTGTCTGTCTCTCTCTGTCTCTCTCTCTCTTTATCTCTCTCTCTGTCTCTCTGTCTCTCTCTGTCTCTCTCTGTCTCTGTCTCTCTGTCTCTCTCTCTCTCTCTCTCTCTCTCTGTCTCTCTGTCTCTCTGTCTCTCTATCTCTCTCTCTGTCTGTCTATCTGTCTCTCTGTCTCTGTCTGTCTGTCTCTCTCTCCCTGTCTCTCTGTCTCTCTCTGTCTCCATCTCTCTGTCTGTCTGTCTCTCTCTCTCCCTATCTCTCTTTCTCTTTCTCTTTCTCTTTCTCTTTCTCTCTCTCCCCCCCCCCCTCTCCAAAAGTATTGGAACAGTCATGGAAAGTATGCCAGATTATTAATTGATATAAACCGTTTATTCGATTATGATGTCAAGTGGATGATTACACAATTCCTCTTTCAAATCAAGTGTAAGTTCACTGTTGAATCTCGGCCTGCTGACTTTGGCCCTTTGCGTTTTTCACCTCGCTCACTGAAGGTTGACGGAGATTACGTTTCCACGCCAATTTGTCTGTCTGTGAGCAGGATATCTCAAAATGTTACAAACGAAACTTTTGGACGAATCTTCATGTACAGGTTGGGGGTGTGACAAGAACAAATTAATGAGATTTTTCTGAAGATCCATCCATATCCGGCCTATTATTGGGATACAAAACGTAAACTGTTCAACCTGACAAAGGTATGTGCTCGACCGAGTGCGTTTCTTGTCTTCAAGATGTGCCGGAGTGATTCGATGGGGCTGTAGGTTGACTGCTCCAGATTTTCGGTGTTGTCCTCGAATCAATTCCGAACAAAAATAACTGAACAGACACACGTGGCAAGTTGCATTGTCATGTCAGTAGAGGGACCAGGATCGTTGTATTGCGTCCACGCCCGCAGTGCGGCGTTGTCAAAAATGTCATAATGAACACTTTCCTAAAGTATGAGCTGCTTTACATTGTGGGAAATATGTGTGAATGCAGGTTGGAATGGTGGGAGGATGGCGGACAGCTCATTTCAACTTTAAGTGTGCTGTCCCAATATTTTTAAACATAGTGCACAATATCAATTTGGGGCTGGCATGATGGCCGAGACCAAGAAGTGTGCCCACTCACCTCGAAGTTGTCTAGCCTGGGTTCTTAATCCCGGTCCCGCTATAAACTGCCATCCTGGTGTTTCACAGGCATGGTGATTCATCAATGTGTGTGCCGTCCCTCGGATGCATGTGAAACTGGGTGTCCCATCAGTCAGCATTAGTCGGTGGACGTTAAAGATCCCACGGTGTTCTTCACAAAGACTCGGCGAGCCATTGGCAGCATCCTGAACAAATTACAAATTCCTGCCCGAACCTAAATCGAACGTCAGGCTTGGCCAGCTGGTTCGTGAAAGACTTGCGCCAAAACTTCTCGCAGCCAACCCCACAAGAAAGTGAGGATAATTGTGGCCATTAAAGAAGAAGAAGAAAAAGAATAGACGAGTGTATAATATCAATTTACTGAATGCATTGACCACAACAGCCTTGCATCAAACATTTTGTGGTTGTCTGCCATCCTTATCCTCGTTAGACAATTACATGGTATTTGGTGAATGAAAACAGGAAATATTTTTCTCAATCATTACATTTCAGTCATATGGGGATTACTGGTTGAGGAGAAGAAAGGAACTTGTATCACAGTCAGGGGTGACCACGATGGCAGTTGGTATCACTGACAATGTATTACAATCAAATTGGACAGACTTTTTTTTTATCAATTTCCAAACAGCTGGTATTTGCTTTCCAAAAGGGGAAATGATCCCAGGCCAGACCGAAAGTAGAAATGAACAAACTGCTTAATTTGCAATGGCCTGGTGTAGGGTACGGCGAGGTTGGCAAGACCATTACTGATGCACCACAGTCAATGGAAAATGATTGTGACCTTGGTGGCCCATGTTGGCAAAACAACATACATAATTGTTATGTTCTGTTGAATCTGAAAAATAAGATAAATAATTAGATCCCATGAGGTCAACAGTTATAATGTGTTGGTGTGTGTGTGTGTGTGTGTGTGTGTGTGTGTGTGTGTGTGTGTGTGTGTGTGTGTGTGTGTGTGTGTGTGTGTGTGTGTGTGTGTGTGTGTGTGTGTGTGTGTGTGTGTTATGTTTGTCAATGTGTTCAAGCGCTTGCTCGCTCAATACATCCTGAACTTCTTGTACTGATTATTGTTTATCAAATAAACCTCACTGTCATAATGATTACCCCGCACGCCTGGAGCGAAAAGCACGGTTGAGCAATTAGTTCACTCCGGTATGTCTGTCCTGGTGTCTACAAACATCATTTTATGATCGAGGAACAACTTTATTTCCGTTAAATGTTATATTTTGAACACGAATCGGAACATGAATCGCTAAACGAACCTGTAGTTTAGCAAAACGTTGGCTCTGAATTCGTCCCGATCGCACATGCACGGAGGAGTGAGATAATTATTTTCCTTTGCCTGCCAATACCAAAAAAAAAAAATTCCAAAACAAAATTGAAAATCATTCCAAGCAGAAGACTTACTGTTTTTAAGGATGTCATAAAGGACGCAAAGAACAGATACAAATACCTAATGTAACATGTTAAATAAGGCTGTGTAAAAGGTGCTGCATCAACTGCGGTAAACTTCCAGAAGTTGTTTTTTCTCCGACTTTTAAATATTTATTTTATTTCAATTTATTTATACATATGGACATTGTAGAACACAAGTCACCTTCTTGGCACTTTCAAAACTCTTCCATTTGACAATTCTTTAACAAAATATTATGGCATTTTACGTCATCTCAACCAATCAAATTTGCCTCCCGTAGATCCCACCCATGTCCTTTTTTCTCAAAACAGCCTGAGATAAGATTTTGGGTATAACACAAACAAGCAGCGTCTTTGTATTCATTTTAAATTGATGTGGTTCTGTTCATGGTAAAATACTCCAAACGTGTGATAAGCTCTGAGTGATATTTTCGAGGTCATACAAGGCTATTCCTCGTGAAAATCACCAATGAAGTCTGTGACCATATCAGATATTGAGACATTTAAAACTGCATCCTGTACTTCCAAATACCTGCACATTCTGGTTTTTCTGCTTTAGTAATTGTCCTCCACTTAAAGGGTGGTTTGTTTTATGAGCTTTGATCTTTGTAAATTGTATAAATTAGCAGAGTACCCACCCTGCGGGCAATCGTGTTTAAAGCATGCAACACGTTCCTCTGATGCGCACCTTTATTTGGGCAGTGCAGAGGCAACTGACAGCTGCCTCAATCGCTCCCGAAAATAACAATAAAACAAGAAAAAGAGCAATCAGAGATTGCAGACCCTCATCAAGACTTCCTTTGTGTGGTGTATTTTGTGTGGCATTTGTGTACTGGTGTGTTATGTAATTAATAAGAGATATGATTAAAGCTGCCACTTTATAACTGCTGGCAATGATGCCAGGTACCTAGACGTCCCGCTTTGATGCAACGCTTTTAGCTCTCATACGAGCCTCGACAAGGTATACAACCCCCCCCACTTTGATCGGACACCTGACCCTGACCCATGAGGTTTGTTATTATTATTCATTTTTCAATTGAATTTAGAATATGATTAAAATATATTCAATTCAAATAAAATGGGAGACCAAATAGGAACAGTACTGCATTGGAGTAATCAAAAGGAACCCAAACAAGGAGAAAGAAAAGATGAAGTCATCAGGAGGAACCTGAATAGGATTCACATGTCAACTGCTACTACTTCACCCTCAAACCCATCCAGGCACAGCTAAGTGAGCCTTATTAATTTTTTTTAAACCCACATCAAAAAAGTAAATAATTCTGGCTGCCAGACCAGGTGTCTCATCAAGTTGAAATTTAAAACATGTATTCCCCATCACTACGAGATCATAAATGTGAAGTTTCATGCCGATTGATTAAGCACTTCCAGAGAAAACATTATTTAATATTTTCTTAAATCCAATATGGCTGCCAAACCAACCAATCAATTATTCCTAAACAAACTTGTACACCCATAGCTTGGGGAACATTTGTGTGAAGTTTCCCTCATTGTGTCCGGCTGTTCTGGAAAAGAAGATTTTTTATTGGTTTAAGGGTAAATCCAATATGGCTGCCAAACCATGTGACCGATGACATCATATGTGTGAAGATTTTGTTCCTCATGGATAGGTCGTTATACTTGTAAAGTGTCGCCTTGATCTGTTCAGCCACTTCAGAGAACAAGATTTTTGATGTTTTGTTTTTTCAAAAATCACAACAATATGGCTGCCGAATCATGTGACAGATAACATCATCAGATTTTTTTTCTGTGGACCATTTTATTTCGAGATGACCCTCAAAATTTTTCATACTGATTAGATGTAGCATTCTACATATGCAATTTTGATGTCATAACGAAGGCAGCTATGACATCATAAAAATCACACTTATTCCCCTTGAGCAGTACTTGCCACGTGTCAAGTTTCAATCTTTTCCTTGGTGCAGTTTCAGTGATACAGAGGTCCAAAGTTTTCCGTTTTTTCAAAATGGCTGCCATATCACATGACCAATGACATCATAATCATTAAAAAATTTTACATGAGTCGTCGCACCTAAGGTGAAAATTTCGCATGAAGTTATGTGCATGAAGGAAAAACATACCTACTGCTGATAATTCAAAACACCTCACTTCACTTGAAAACGTGGGGACAGGAATACTGTAAATGGTGAAGACTTGTAATACCCTCCCTCACCTGGAGGGGGTGCTACACTATACACATTTACATCGAGAATTTGCATCCCCACCCCTGCCCTTCTCCCTGAAGAGCACCAGCACGTGACACTGTACACCAATTGGGGTCATGCTTGATCCTTTGTAGCTATTAAATAGTTTTTAAAAAGTTATTAAATAGTTTCAAATATATGATTATTTCCCACAGATAAATATTATAAGCAATAGAATGTGGGTTTGTGGAAGTTAAACTTCATTGTTGGCATGAAGGGAATATATAGCGACTGGGATAGAAAGCATTTGGTTTTCTATTTTTAAAGGAAGAACACGATTTTGTTTCAGAATGTACTCCATATAAATGGTTTCAAAACAAGACAATCAGTGGGTGTGGTCTGGTGGGAGTTTGAGTCACGCAATATTATTATAAACCTTTGTGACGTCATCACAAAGCATGCATGGAAGGTACGTGTCTGATGAATGAAAAATAGGTGCCTTTGCGCAGTGAGGTCTGAGTTGTTCTGTGGAGTCTGACGAGAGATGAGGGGAGGGGAGAGTGGCGGAGGGAGAGTGGAGGAGGGAGAGGGGACGGGGAGAGGGGAGGGGAGAGATGACATCGCCAGAGGACGTGCTGTTTATATTCTTCATGAACCTTTATTTTTTTTATTTCTTCGTTTGTTTTCTTTTTAAAATTAAACTATGTATTTGATATTTATATCCATCTATCTATACCTTGCATTGGTTGTTTATCAATGCTTTCAAAGCATGTACTTTTGCTTTGAAAGAATACATGTATACATTGTATACATTACAGGAAATGCATGAAAACTGACTGACAAGTACAGTTGGTATACTAAGACAAGGAACGACTCACGAAAATCGATCAAACTAAGATGATCATCAAGTTATCTAATCTCATGCAACCTTGCTTCAGGGAGCAAAACAAACAAACAAAAATCAGCTTTAACGTCACAATAAAACACTATGTTATCGCCGAGCAAACGGCACCAAAGCACGAACGTATAATGGGACTATGCTGGATTAACACCAACACCTGATGTTGATTTCCCTGGGATTCCTACCCAGCTCCACTGTCAGGAGAGGATGCTCACAAACTTGTTCATTTCCCTGGGATTCCTACCCAGCTCCACTGTCAGGAGAGGATGCTCACAAACTTGTTCATTTCCCGAGGATTCCTTCCCAGCTCCACTGCCAGGACAGTATTCTCACAAACTTGTTCATTTCCCTGGGATTCCTACCCAGCTCCACTGTCAGGAGAGGATGCTCACAAACTTGTTCATTTCCCGAGGATTCCTTCCCAGCTCCACTGCCAGGACAGTATTCTCACAAGCTTGTTCATATCCCTGGGATTCCTACCCAGCTTCAATGTCAGGAGAGGATGCTCACAAGCTTGTTCATATCCCTGGGATTCCTACCCAGCTTCAATGTCAGGAGAGGATGCTCACAAACTTGTTCATTTCCCTGGGATTCCTACGCAGCTCCACTGCCAGGAGAGGATGCTCACAAACTTGTTGATTTCCCTGGGATTCCTACCCAGCTCCACTGTCAGGAGAGGATGCTCACAAACTTGTTCATTTCCCGAGGATTCCTTCCCAGCTCCACTGCCAGGACAGTATTCTCGCAAGCTTGTTCATATCCCTGGGATTCCTACCCAGCTTCAATGTCAGGATAGGATGCTCACAAGCAGTTTCATTCCCTGGGATTCCTACCCAGCTCCATTGCTAGGAGAGGATGCTTACAAGCATGTTCATTTCCCTGGGATTCCTAACCAGCTCCACTTGCAGGAGAGGATGCTCACAAGCTTGTTCATTTCCTTGGGATCTTGCCCAGCTCCTCTGTCAGGAGAGGATGCTCAAAAGCTTGTTCATATCCCTGGGATTCCAAACCAGCTCCACTGCCAGGAGAGAATGGTCACAAGCTTGTTCATATCCCTGGGATTCCAACCCAGCTCCATTGCCAGGAGAGGATGGTCACAAGCTTGTTCATTTCCCTGAGATTCCTTCAGAGCCCCACTGCCAGGAGAGGATGCTTACAAGCTTCTTCATATCCCTGGGATTCCTACTCAGCTCCACTCTCAGGAGAGTATGCTCACAAGCTTCTTCATTTCCCTGGGATTCCTTCCGAGCTCCACTGCCAGGAGAGGATGCTCACAAGCTTGTTCATTTCTCTGGGATTCTTATCCAGCCCCACTGCCAGGAGAGGATGCTCACAAGCTTGTTCATATCCCTGGGATTCCAACTGAGCTCCATTGCCAGGAGAGAATGGTCACAAACTTGTTCATTTCCTTGGGATTCTTACCCCACTCGACTGCCAGGAGAGGATGCTCACAAGCTTGTTCATTTGCCCAATATTCCCACCTAGCTCCACTGGCAGGAGGGGAGCTCACAAGCTTGTTCATTTCCCTGGGATTCCGACCCAGTTCCATTGCCAGGACAGGATGCTCATAAGCTTGTTCATTTCCCTGGGATTCGTGCCCATCTCCAGTGCCAGGAGAGAATGCTCACAAGCTTCTTTATAGCCCTGAGACTCATACCCAGCCCCATTGCCAGGACAGAATGGTCACAAGCTTGTTCATATTCCTGGGATTCTTACCCAGCTCCACTGCCATGAAAGGATGCTCACAAGCATTTTGGTGAGAGGAGTGAACATCTCAGCTGAAGATGGTCCAGGTGTTCTGGAGTTTCCGTGTTGGTTTTCTGGTGTATTCAGAGTTTCCTTTTTCTTGTTATCAGATCTCTGTTGTACGTTTAGTCAACTTTGTATCAACTTTGCAAAAAGCAGTTCTACCAGTTTTAGTCTTCCCTGTATCACATAGACACCACACCCGTGGACGTACGAGCGACTATTTCATGATGATTATACTTCAAACACATGTCTGTTAAACAGGTTATTTTAAAACGGTTAATCCTGCAAATTCATTCATTCAAAGATTCCTATAAACAAGAAGTTACTGGATGGTCCAACGACTGGCTGGGTCGTTGACTCGTTATTGACTACTTGGCAATGTTATTGTTTACGAGATGCAAAGGAGCACTGCCATGTTCAAAAATGAAGCAGCCATAAACTTGTGCAGCTGCCGAGCAGTCAAGGCTCGCTCTTCCATGAGCCTCGTTCCTGCAAATAAAAAAATAATAATAAAAGGTTCAGGACACCGACGCATCAATCGCCGAGTGATCTTCATCCGATGAGGTTGCACAGACTAGACTGAAGACCACCTAGACCACTTCATCATTGAATATGGATTTTTAAAACGACTACAAGCATTTTGTGAGAGTACCTCCATCTCTATGAGTGTGCACTACCTGCAGTGAGCCATATTCAAGAGTGGCGTTTGGGCACCGTGTCAAACACGTTGTTATGGTTTTGTTTTTGCTGTTGTTGTCGTTTTGGAAAGGAAATGTCCGAGAGTGGTTGTGCCCCATTGGTTGCATCATTTGAGGGTTGAAAGGCTTCAAATTCTAATTTTATAACAAACCAAATCAAACAACTCAATCAGGGTTAGGGTTAGGGTTAGGGTTAGGGTTAGGGTTAGGGTTAGGGTTAGGGTTAGGGTTAGGGTTAGTGTGTGTGTTTGTTCACGGGTGTTTCGTTCATATTTTTAGGTCCTCTTGGAGGATCTCTAAGTCTTACTCACGTTGTTGTTCTTATGGACTTTTTTGTTTCACAGCCTACAGTTTTCATCAAAACTTCCTGAAACTTGGCATATATATGTAAAGATACCCTGCGCAGACAGTAACCATCTCCGATTTTGAAAATCCCTCCTAGAAAAAACGTTATGACGTTAAAATATCTCCGCTAATGGCAATCGCCTAAAAAATTATCTCCGAAACTAGGCAAGCTTTTTGAATTATGTTTGCGGGAATCGAACAGGGCATATGATACATCACTATGACGTCATATCAATTTTTATGACGTCATTCCTATTTTTTGACATTTTTTGTTTCACAACCCAGAGTTTTCATCGGATCTTCGTGAAACTTGCCATGTATATGCAGAAAGCCCACGCGCAGGCAGTAACCATCTCAGATTTTGGAAATTCTTCCTAAAAAAAAAGTTGACGTCATAATATCGCCGCTAATGGAAATCGCCAATACCATTATCTCCGAAAATAGGCAAGCTGTTTGAATTTTGTTTGCGGGAATCAAGCCGGGCATAAGCACAGATAATTTATCGAAAACCTGATACATCACAATGACGTCATATTCGTTTTTATGACGTCATCATTAAGAGGACGAGGATCTTCGCTCATTCGAGCTTGTTAGAGTTGTATACCCTCAACGTACAGCATAAGAGTCCCTATCTGCAAGATCTTTTTATATGCAATAATATTATATTTCCTAAATTACTTGATAAAATCTGAATATATGGTACATGTGATCATTGAAAAATGGAATTACCAATTTTAATGATTTTGATATTGGTGTTGAGAGCGACCAAAGGTACACTATCTGTTTTTCTTCATTGTATTATTCACAGGAAAGTGTGGTATTCAAAATGTTCTTGGAATGAGATACAGTATTCACTACAATGGTCAAAGACATGCCTAAGGTTTTCTATTTTTAATCTGTAAGTGTATGTAATTATTAGTTTTAAAAATTACATGCCGTACATATTCAATTTTACTTTTTATCCCCCGCCGCGTGGCGGAAGGAGGATATTGTTGTCACCCGAGTCGTCCGTCCATCGTCCGTCCGTCCGGCTGGCTGGGCGTCAACATTTATAGCTGTGAGTGCGATAACTCATAAACTGTTCGCCATATCGATTTGAAATTTGGGTCACACATGTACCACCTGAAAAGGAAGAACCCTATTGATTTTGGGCATGGCCGGATCCAAGATAGCCGACTGTGGCGGCCATTTTGAAAAAAATATTGTTTGTAATAAATGGAAAAACGCTTATCTGATTTCAATTATTTTTCAATGGAGGGGGATTCCCCATCTCTGATGGGTATATTTTTGAACATCTTACCATGTAAGAAGTATTTGTTTAAGGTTAGGTGTCTGCGTCGGCTGTTCCCCACCACGGCGATGAGAGGTTCACTACCTGAGGTTGTTAGACTTTTCTATTCAGTGTCGAGGCTCATGGAAAAGCGAGAACAGAACAGATCAGGATGTAACATAACAAAACCAAGAACGGTACTCTGTAGAGTGCATACCTCTGCCATGCTAAACAGGTTAGTGTCCCACTTCTAGGCCGGACCTGTATCCAGACTTTAACCAAAACCTAATCGGCTTGTTCTTGTTACCTATCCAACTCATCCAATATCGTGTGAATATCGTTTTTGTCCCCGTCTCTCAATGGTGAAGAATCCCTTGAAAACATTAAAATAAATTATCATTACCAAAATCGAAACAATTGATCCTTGTCACACACCCAACCTATCCACCAAGTTTTATCTGAATCCCTCCATAACTTTCTGAGATGTCCTGCTCACAGACAGAAAAACAGCCAGACAAGCCGGTAGGCGACATGGGTGTTCGCTAGACTAAGGGGAATTTGAAATATGTAGATAAGAGAACACATCAGATGGCATTTTTGCTGTTCGTTGTTCCATATAGGAACATGACGAGCAACTGTCCATTCATCATTTGTGTTCGATTCCCTAACCCTATGTTCGGGAATCCCAACACGAACGTTGGGGTGAAAGCATATAGTAATATAATTGCATACTAGTCATACAGTTTTTGACGGATCGGGCTGAAATTTTTTGATAAAGAGGTTGATTATAGTGCGCATATAAACGCGGAAGCCGATTTTTGATTTTCGAATTTTTTTTTCGGATTTTTTTCAAAAATTTCAAAGTCCTGTTGCTAGGCACCGGTGGTGTCCATAACAACGGTGCTCAAAAGCATACAACTCGATCCTGGTATGAATCTACCAGTCAAGTTTCATCAAAATTGGTTGACTCCTCTGGCCTCCAGAGCTATCCATTACATACAAACAAACAGACAAGCCGGTAGGCGACATGGGTGGTCGCTATGTAATTGCAGACTAGTCATACAGTTTTTGACGGATCGGGCAGAAATTTTTTGACAAAGAGGTTGATTATAGTGTGCATAAAAGCGCGGAAGCGGATTTTTGATTTTCGGAAAAAAAATTTTTCGGATTTTTCAAAAATTTCAAAGTCCCGTTGCTCGGCAACGGTGGCGTCCAAAGCAACGGTGCTCAAAAGCATACAACTAGATCCTGGTATGAATCTACCCGTCAAGTTTCATCAAAATTGGTTGACTCCTCTGGCCTCCAGAGCTGTCCATTACATACATACAGACAGATGGAAAACCTGAGAATAACGGTAGTCTCGCGACCACCCAACAGACATACAGACAGACGGAAAACCTGAGAATAAGGGTAGTCTAGCGAAACCTGAGAATAAGGGTAGACCACCCAACAGGGTGAAAACATAACTTCCGTCCACCTTTGGTAGCAGAGGCAACAACAGTAGAAAGTGGGGGGAGGCACTTCAGTGGGGTTGAGGGACAAAATAGAGGGAGACTTGAAGAAGTAAGGGACGTGGGGAAGAACGAGGGTGAAACGGGGTAAACAAGATGGATGCAGTCACAAATTCTCAATCACAGAAGTGAAAGGAAAGAGGAAGTTGATTCCACAGGTGGGGAAAAAAAGAGGAACGAATGAGTGGAGGTGAGCAGTGAGTCTGGATTTTGGTAGTTTTACCAGAAGGGGGTTGATGGTGGACCGTGTGTGCCATTCAGAAACCTGATTTGGGGGAGGGGGGACAGAGCATGGAAAAAGCAGAGGGTGCAATACCAGAAAGGGGGCGGTGGAAAACAAAGAGACCACCGACCTGTCCGTGATGTGAAAGTGATAGGTGCAGGAACAAAGCTTCATTGGGAGATTCCAATGATCTCGAAGGCCTTGGTTTCCATGGCATCTCCGACCATCTCCGACGTTGTTGGAGAGGTGTGGGATGACAAGGCATCTTGTCTCTTGTTCGCATTTTGCTCAGGAGGGCCAAGGTGGGGGGGGGGAGCCGTTAGGTTTCCCCCACCAACAAAGAGTAACAAAACTATCCCTCCCAGCAACTTCCTGCTATGGACAGCACGTGCAAGAGTGGACATTGGTGGGAGCTAGGGATGAGGCTTCAGGATAGGGTTAATGTGGTTGGTTGCCCAGGCCTCGCTCGGTGATTGGAGGAAGAGCTTGAGACTGGAGATATAATTTATGAGGAAGACGCAGCACACAGGAAGAGGCAGCACGTGGAAAGTTTTGGAAGGCACATTTTAGGTGGAGGAAGAGGCAGATGCACAGAATATATTTTTTGGGGGGGAGGGTGGGGGTCGGTGTGACAAACGGGTGCTGGAGACAGACAGACATTTCCTGTGCTTGTTGTATGCCCTTTGTCTGCTGTACTTCCTGTATCTGCTGACTTCCTGTATCTACTTTTCTTCCTGTGTCTGCTCCTTCCTTGCAAGCCTGACTTCTACTCTTTGGTGTCAGGTTTAACTCTTGCTTGTGTGACACATAAAGGGGAACAGCTTGGTTTGTGGCCGCAGTCTTTGTTTGTGCAAATTATTTTATCTTGCCTCATTGGCCTTTCGATGGGGCTGGGAGGACAGTCTTGAGGTTCGCACACTTGCCTCTAGGCTGCTTAGCATCGGTTTGAATCCTGACTAAGCAATTAACTGTCATCCTGGTGTTTCACAGGCAGGGCGATTCATCATTGGGTGTGCCATCCCTCAGAAGAACGTGAAACTGGATGTCCCATCTGCCGGTGTTACTTGGTGGACGTTAAAGATTCAATGGTGTCCTTCTCAAAGCATAGGTGAGCTGTTGCCTGCACAAAGGCCAAATTCAAAGTTCCTGCCTGGACTACTTTTTGTTGTTGTATACATTTTCGAGGCTCGAAAGAGAGCTAACACACAAAGCACAGCAAAAGGAGGCATGAGACAAGTGGGGTGGGAGAGGTAAGGACAAAGCAGTGGGGAACAGAGACATTAGGAGATCTGTGGAAGGGAGAGGGATGGGGCGGCAACACGGGGTATACAAAGATGGACATGACAGGGACTTTCAGGAAGGAAAGCAGGGAATTTGAAGGATGTGGGTTTGGGGTGGATTAACGGAGGTAGAAAAGATCGAGATTTTGGATGGGGGAAGATAAGAGTTGTTGGTGAACAGCTGTTTTGAAGGCCTGGAGGGAAGAATGGGATTTATTCCAAAGGCAGGAAAAAGAGAAATTAAAGAGTGAAGGTGATCAGTGATCCTTGATTTTGGTAGTTTAAACAGAAGGGGTTGTTTGGCGGAACTTGAGCGCCCTGCAGAAATATGGTGGGGAGATATCGCAGACAGAGCAGGGGGGGCAAGACCGGAGAGGAGATGGTAGAATACAGAAAGATCACCGACCTGCCTGTGGTGAAAGAGTGAGAGGCACAATGACTCAGCCTCACCGGGGGAGATCCAAATGATCCGACATGCCATGGTTTCCACAGCGTGAAGCTGAAAAAGGTGAAAGACAGGAGCACCAGCCCAGAGGGGAGAGCAGTACTCCATCAGGCTGCGGAGGAAAGCTTTGTATGTGGTCAGGAGCTCATCTGGGCCGAGGAAGAACTTTGCACGATGGAGGATTCCCAGTCAGCGACTGGCTTTGGAGACCAGGTTGTAAATGTGGCTTTCCCAGGAAAGATCATGGCAGATAGTGAAACCCAGAAGCTCGAATGAAAGGACTTCTTCCAGAGGATTGTTGAGAAAGTAGATGGGGGGTGGGGAGGGGGGTGAGGTTTCTAAACGATCGTTTTGGAGAGACATAGTGAGAGTGTGAGATTTGTCAGATTGAAAGACATGTTTGATGTGTTGGACCAGTTTGTCATTTTATCCAGATCTGCAGAGAGCGAAGAAGCTGCGGCTTGCCGGTCTGAGGGATTACAGATGGTACGGTAGAGGGTGGAGTCATCAGCAAAGAGATAAAGACGATTTTCCAGAGTCGGAGAGATCATTGATGTAAACAAGAAAAAGAACAGGACCCAGAATGCTGCCTCCTTGAGGAACCCCAGCCTGCACAGGAAGAGGGGATGAGAGAACTCCATTTAGGGCCATACATTGGCTGTGACAGGAGAGGAAGTCTGCGAGTCATGAGTGGAAATGACATTGGATACCATAGGAAGAGAGTTGGCGAGCAGGGAAGGGTGCCAGACCGTGTCAAAAGCACGTGATATGTCCACGGATACGGCTCGGATTTCATGTCTGGCATCGAGTACCTCCATCCATTGTTGAGAGAGTATAAGCAGCATATCCAGGATAGAGTGACCTGGTCTGAAGCCAAATTGATGATTGGAAATCAAGCCATTGGAGAAGAGGAAGGATTCAATGTCTGAAGTGATGATGGATTCCATAACTTGCTGATGATAGGGAGAAGGCTTATTGATCTGTAGTTGCAGGGATCTGTTTTTGCACCTGTTTTTATGCAGGGGCGGTAATGTTTGCTGATTTCCAAGCAGATGGCAGATCACCTTGAGCAAATGAGAGGGTGAATAGAACAGAGACAGGGTGAGCAAGAGCAGAGGAGCAGGCCTTTAGGACATGTGGGCTGATGCCGTCTGGACCGGTTGAAGAATCTGAGTCGAGGTTTGACAGCAAACTCTCCACTTTGTCAGAAGAAAAGGACATAGAGTCCATGGACAGTTGGGTGCGACTGGGTAACGTGGGTACAGAAAGCGATGGGTTTTGGACTCAAGATTTTGATGCAAACACCGAGTTTAGGCATTCAGCTTTTTCACGTAAGGTATCATCAGTGTGGCCATTTGAGGTAAGGGAGGGGATGTAGAGACCGCATACACCAGAAACAGATTTGATTGGACACCACCAGGATTTGGAGGAGGGAGAGAGGTTTGAGAGTTCACACTTGAGATTAGAAACTTCAGACTTGGGATTAGAAATACTTCGTCAAATGTCAGGCCTCACCAGGCAGTTCGGGAAAAACTTGGGCCAAAAACTTTGCTGGCCAACCCCACAAGAACATGGGAATAATTGTGGCCATAAAAGAAGAATAGGAAGAACTGTCCTTTCGTGTAATGAAATTAATTATCCATTTCCTAAGGAAAGGTGTGTGCTTCGTGTTTACCGCCATTTTGTCAACCAAGCTATCTGGTTTATTTGGGGTCCCTGGAGGGTTAAAATATTGTAATTCTATTTCATAAATGGAGCAGGTTAAGCCCAGCTGGGACACAGGCCTTAGCTCACTTAAGGGACACTTAAGCCGGTCATCCTTGGGCTTAGCTCAAGATGATCAGGGTAGCCGGGTTAAGCTCCACCACATACCGGTGACATCTGTTCGACTTTGTTAAGAAAAGCTTCAACCCGGTCGTTTTTCGGCTTAGCCCAGCATGGACACGTGAGACGTGATGGGAGCAAGCATTACGTCCTGCTCCGACTGCTGTCTTCCACGTGACACGACTAAGTTCAAAAATAAAAAACCTGGCACTTCTTTGACCATTGTGTATCATTGTAAGAACATCTTTGAATGTCGCTCGGAAAGTATCGGATGATACAGACCTTGCTGATTTTGCCACCTGTATTTACCAGAATGACGACCGTCACCCAGGATAGCAATTCACTCAGAGGGAGAAGAGATGTTTCAGAGGTAGTGAGGTACAGGGTGTAAGGATGATGTAGGAGGGTGAGGGGGGTTGGGGTGTGGATGACGTAAGGGGGGGGGAGGGTTGGGATGTGGATGATGTTGCAACCCACAGGTCACAGTGTTATGGTCTGCATACGCCCCCTTCACCCCCCCCCCCAAATGAAAGAAGGGAGGTCAATCTCGTGCCTGAAAATGTCTATCAAAAATGTCACGTCATTCTCCCAGCATCACATCACACGACGGAGCAGGTACATCTTTCAGTTTGCATTGAGTTGCACATAATATTTCACCAGTTACAATGAGCCACTGCTGACTTTGCCAGGTGCTGTCAACATGCGCAGGCAGGTGGTGTGACGATTGCACAGTGTCACGATCTGTACCCCCCTTCCCATATATTACACAGTCACGGTCTGTACCCTCACTTTCCCAGAGATTGCACAGTGTCACGGTCTGTACCTCGCCCCACCTTTCCCAGACATCGCACAGTGTCACGGTCTTTCCCCACCCACCTTTCCCATAGATTACACAGTGTCACGGTCTGTACCCTCCCTTTTCCAGAGATTACACAGTCACGGTCTGTACCCTCCCTTTTCCAGAGATTACACAGTCACGGTCTGCACCACCCCTTTCCCAGAGATTACACGGTCATGGTCTGTACCTTTCCTTTCCCAGAGATTGCACAGTGCCACGGTCTATACCCCCCTGTCACTGTCTGTACCCCCCCCCTTTACCATAGATGGCACAGTGTCACGGTCTGTACCCCCTCCACCCCTTTTCCCATTGACCGCACAATGTAACGGTCTGTACCCCCCCCTTTACCATAGATGGCACAGTGTAATGGTCTGTACCCCCCACCCCTTTTCCCAAAGACCGCACAGTGTAACGGTCTGTACCCCCCACCCCTTTTCCCAAAGACCGCACAGTGTAACGGTCTGTACCACCCCCCCCTTTCCCATAGATTACACAGTCACGGTCTGTACCCTTCCTTTCCCAGAGATTGCACAGTGTCAGGGTCTTTACCCCCCTCTTTTTCTCATATATTGCACAGTATCACAGTCTGTTCCCCCCTTTTCCCATAAATTTTAGATAACAGATCCAAGGTCTGTACCCCCCCCCCCCTTTCCCAAGATTGCACAGTGTCACGGTCTGTACCACCCCCACCTTTCCCAGACATCGCACAGTGTCACGGTCTTTCCCCACCCACCTTTCCCATATATTACACAGTCACGGTCTGTACCCTCCCTTTTCCAGAGATTACACAGTCACGGTCTGTACCCTCCCTTTTCCAGAGATTACACAGTCACGGTCTGCACCACCCCTTTCCCAGAGATTACACGGTCATGGTCTGTACCTTTCCTTTCCCAGAGATTGCACAGTGCCATGGTCTATACCCCCCTGTCACTGTCTGTACCCCCCCCCTTTACCATAGATGGCACAGTGTCACGGTCTGTACCCCCTCCACCCCTTTTCCCATTGACCGCACAATGTAACGGTCTGTACCCCACCCCTTTACCATAGATGGCACAGTGTAATGGTCTGTACCCCCCCCACCCCTTTTCCCAAAGACCGCACAGTGTAACGGTCTGTACCACCCCCTTTCCCATAGATTACACAGTCACGGTCTGTACCCTTCCTTTCCCAGAGATTGCACAGTGTCAGGGTCTTTACCCCCCCTCTTTTTCTCATATATTGCACAGTATCACAGTCTGTTAACCCCCCTCCTTTCCCATAGATTATAGATTACAGAGTCAAGGTCTGAACCCCCCCTCTTTCCCAAGGATCGCACAGTGTCACGGCCTGTACCCACCCCCACCTTTCCCATCGATTACACAGTCACAGTCTGCACCACCCCTTTCCCAGAGATTACACAGTCACGGTCTGTACCATTCCTTTCCCAGAGTTTGCACAGTGCCATGGTCTTTACCCCCCCCTCCTTTCTCATAGATCGCAAAGTGCCATGGTATATACCCCCCCATTACTGTCTGTACCCCACCCCCTTTACCATAGATGGCACAGTGTCACGGTCTGTGCCCCCCCACCCCTTTTCCCATAGACCGCACAGTGTAACGGTCTGTACTCCCCTCCCCCCTTTTCCCATAGATTACACAGTCACGGTCTGTACCCTCCCTTTCCCAGAGATTACACAGTCATGGTCTGTACCCTTCCTTTCCCAGAGATTGCACAGTGTCAGGGTCTTTACCCCCTCTTTTTCTCATATATTGCACAGTATCACAGTCTGTTCCCCCCCCCCCATTTCCCATAGATTATAGATAACAGAGTCAAGGTCTGTACCCCCCCTTTCCCAAGATTGCACAGTGTCACGGTCTGTACCACCCCCACCTTTCCCATGGATTACATGGTGTCCCACTCTGTACCCCCCACCTTTCCCAAAGATTACACAGTCACCGTCTGCAGCACCCCTTTCCCAGAGATTGCAGAGTCAAGGTCTGTACACCCCTCCCCTTTCCCAAGATTGCACAGTGTCATGGTCTGTACCACCCCCACCTTTCCCATGGATTACACGGTGTCACACTCTGTACCCCACCCCCTCTTTCCCAAGGATCGCACAGTGTCACGGCCTGTACCCACCCCCCTTCCTTTCCCAGAGATTGCACAGTGTCACGGTCTTTCCACCCCCCTCCTTCTCATGGATCGCAAAGTGCCACGGTCTATACCCCCTGTCACTGTCTGTACCCCCTTTACCATAGATGGCACAGTGTAACGGTCTGTACCCCTCCCCTTTTCCCATAGACCGCACAATGTAACGGTCTGTACCCCCCTTTCCCATAGATTACACAGTCATGGTCTGTACCCTCGCTTTCCCAGAGATTACACAGTCACGGTCTGTACCCTTCCTTTCCCAGAGATTGCACAGTGTCATGGTCTTTACCCCCCTCTTTTCGCATATATTGCAGAGTATCACAGTCTGTTAACCCCCTCCTTTCCCATAGATTATAGATTACAGAGTCAAGGTCTGAACCCCCCCTTTCCCAAGAATCGCACAGTGTCACGGCCTGTACCCACCCCCCACTTTCCCATCGATTACACAGTCACAGTCTGCACCACCCCTTTCCCAGAGATTATAGATTACACAGTCACGCACTGTACCCCCCGCTCCCTTTCCCAAGATTGCACAGTGTCACGGTCTGTACCACCCCCACCTTTCCCATGGATTACACAGTGCCACACTCTGTACCCCACCCCCTCTTTCCCAAGGATCGCAAATGTCACGGCCTGTACCCCCCCACCTTTCCCATCGATTACACAGTCACAGTCTGTACCACCCCTTTCCCAGAGGTTACACAGTCACGGTCTGTACCCTCCCTTTCCCAGAGATTACACAGTGTAACGGTCTGTACCCTCCCTTTCCCAGAGATTACACAGTCACGGTCTGTACCATTCCTTTCCCAGAGATTGCACAGTGTCACGGTCTTTACCCCCCCTCCTTTCTCATAGATCGCAAAGTGCCATGGTATATACCCCCCTGTTACTGTCTGTACCCCCCCCCCCTTTACCATAGAT
This sequence comes from Eptatretus burgeri, assembly GCF_056783735.1. Taxonomy (NCBI): domain Eukaryota; kingdom Metazoa; phylum Chordata; class Myxini; order Myxiniformes; family Myxinidae; genus Eptatretus; species Eptatretus burgeri. The sequence continues at coordinate 80,039,541 of NC_140966.1, forward strand.
GGCACAGTGTCACGGTCTGTACCCTCCACCCCTTTTCCCATAGACCGCACAGTGTAACGGTCTGTACCCCCCCCTTTTCCCATAGATTACACAGTCACGGTCTGTACCCTCCCTTTCCCAGAGATTGCACAGTGTCAGGGTCTTTACCCCCCTCTTTTTCTCATATATTGCACAGTATCACAGTCTGTTAACCCCCCTCCTTTCCCATAGATTATAGATTACAGAGTCAAGGTCTGAACCCCCCCCTCTTTCCCAAGGATCGCACAGTGTCACGGCCTGTACCCACCCCCACCTTTCCCATCGATTACACAGTCACAGTCTGCACCACCCCTTTCCCAGAGATTACACAGTCACGGTCTGTACCATTCCTTTCCCAGAGTTTGCACAGTGCCATGGTCTTTACCCCCCCTCCTTTCTCATAGATCGCAAAGTGCCATGGTATATACCCCCCCGTTACTGTCTGTACCCCACCCCCTTTACCATAGATGGCACAGTGTCACGGTCTGTGCCCCCCCCCACCCCTTTTCCCATAGACCGCACAGTGTAACGGTCTGTACTCCCCTCCCCCCCTTTTCCCATAGATTACACAGTCACGGTCTGTACCCTCCCTTTCCCAGAGATTACACAGTCATGGTCTGTACCCTTCCTTTCCCAGAGATTGCACAGTGTCAGGGTCTGTACCCCCCTCTTTTTCTCCTATATTGCACACTATCACAGTCTGTTCCCCCCCTCCTTTCCCATAGATTATAGATAACAGAGTCAAGGTCTGTACCCCCCCCCCCCTTTCCCAAGATTGCACAGTGTCACGGTCTGTACCACCCCCACCTTTCCCATGGATTACATGGTGTCCCACTCTGTACCCCCCCACCTTTCCCAAAGATTACACAGTCACCGTCTGCAGCACCCCTTTCCCAGAGATTGCAGAGTCAAGGTCTGTACCCCCCTCCCCTTTCCCAAGATTGCACAGTGTCATGGTCTGTACCACCCCCACCTTTCCCATGGATTACACGGTGTCACACTCTGTACCCCACCCCCTCTTTCCCAAGGATCGCACAGTGTCACGGCCTGTACCCACCCCCCTTCCTTTCCCAGAGATTGCACAGTGTCACGGTCTTTACACCCCCCTCCTTCTCATGGATCGCAAAGTGCCACGGTCTATACCCCCCTGTCACTGTCTGTACCCCCCCCTTTACCATAGATGGCACAGTGTAACGGTCTGTACCCCCTCCCCTTTTCCCATAGACCGCACAATGTAACGGTCTGTACCCCCCTTTCCCATAGATTACACAGTCATGGTCTGTACCCTCGCTTTCCCAGAGATTACACAGTCACGGTCTGTACCCTTCCTTTCCCAGAGATTGCACAGTGTCATGGTCTTTACCCCCCCTCTTTTTCGCATATATTGCAGAGTATCACAGTCTGTTAACCCCCCTCCTTTCCCATAGATTATAGATTACAGAGTCAAGGTCTGAACCCCCCCCCCTTTCCCAAGAATCGCACAGTGTCACGGCCTGTACCCACCCCCCCCACTTTCCCATCGATTACACAGTCACAGTCTGCACCACCCCTTTCCCAGAGATTATAGATTACACAGTCACGCACTGTACCCCCCGCTCCCTTTCCCAAGATTGCACAGTGTCACGGTCTGTACCACCCCCACCTTTCCCATGGATTACACAGTGCCACACTCTGTACCCCACCCCCTCTTTCCCAAGGATCGCAAGTGTCACGGCCTGTACCCCCCCCACCTTTCCCATCGATTACACAGTCACAGTCTGTACCACCCCTTTCCCAGAGGTTACACAGTCACGGTCTGTACCCTCCCTTTCCCAGAGATTACACAGTGTAACGGTCTGTACCCTCCCTTTCCCAGAGATTACACAGTCACGGTCTGTAGCATTCCTTTCCCAGAGATTGCACAGTGTCACGGTCTTTACCCCCCCTCCTTTCTCATAGATCGCAAAGTGCCATGGTATATACCCCCCTGTTACTGTCTGTACCCCCCCCTTTACCATAGATGGCACAGTGTCACGGTCTGTACCCTCCACCCCTTTTCCCATAGACCGCACAGTGTAACGGTCTGTACCCCCCCCTTTTCCCATAGATTGCACAGTCACGGTCTGTACCCTTCCTTTCCCAGAGATTGCACAGTGTCAGGCTCTTTACCCCCCCCTCTTTTTCTCATATATTGCACAGTATCACAGTCTGTTACCCCCCCCCTTTCCCATAGATTATAGATTACAGAGTCAAGGTCTGTACCCCCCCTTTCCCAAGATTGCACAGTGTCACAGTCTGTACCACCCCCACCTTTCCCATGGATTACATGGTGTCCCACTCTGTACCCCACCTTCTCTTTCCCAAAGAGCGCACAGTGTCACGGTCTGTACTCCCCCCCCCCTTTTCCCATAGATTACACAGTCACGGTCTGTACCCTTCCTTTCCCAGAGATTGCACAGTGTCAGGGTCTTTACCCCCCCTCTTTTTCTCATATATTGCACAGTATCACAGTCTGTTACCCCCCCCCCCTTTCCCATAGATTATAGATGACAGAGTCAAGGTCTGTACCCCCCCCTTTCCCAAGATTGCACAGTGTTACAGTCTGTACCACCCCCACCTTTCCCATGGATTACATGGTGTCCCACTCTGTACCCCACCTTCTCTTTCCCAAAGAGCGCACAGTCACGGCCTGTACCCACCTTTCCCAGAGATTACACAGTCACGGTCTGCAGCACCCCTTTCCCAGAGATTACACGGTCACGCACTGTACCCCCGCCCCCTTTCCCAAGATTGCACAGTGTCACAGTCTGCACCACCCCTTTCCCAGAGATTACACAGTCACGGTCTGTACCATTCTTTTCCCAGAGATTGCACAGTGTCACGGTCTTTACCCCCCCCTTTCTCATAGATGGCAAAGTGGCATGGTCTATACCCCCTCTATTACTGTCTGTACCCCCCCCCATTCCCATAGATTACACAGTGTCACGGTTTGTACCCTTCCCCCCTACCTTTCCCATAGATTACACAGTGTCACGGTCTATACCCCCCCTTTGCCATAGATTATAGATTGCACAGTGTACGGTCTGTACCCACCTCCCCTTGTCCCATAGATAGCAGAGTGTCACGATATGTACCCCCCCTTTCCTAATAGACTGCAAAGTGCCACGGTCTGTACCCACCCCCCACCTTTCCCATAGATTGCACAGTGTCACGGCCTATCCACCCCCCGCTTTCCCATGGACCACACAGTGTAACGGTCTGTATCGCCCCACCTTTCACATAGATTACACAGTCACGGTCTGTACCCTCCCTTTCCTTGAGATTACATGGTCACGGTCTGTACCCTTCATTTCCCAGAGATTGCACAGTGTCAGGGTCTTTACCCACCCCCTCTTTTTCTGATATATTGCACAGTGTCACAGTCTGTTAACCCCCCCCTTTCCCATAGATTATAGATTACACAGTCACGGTCTGTACCCCCTCCCCCTTTCCCAAGATTGCACAGTGTCACGGTCTGTACCACCCGCAGCTTTCCTATGGATTACACGGTGTCACTATCTGGACCCCACCCTCTCTTTCCCAAAGATCGCACAGTGTCACGGCCTGTACCCCCCCACCTTTCCGAAAGATTACACAGTCACGGTCTGCAGCACCCCTTTCCCAGAGATTACACAGTCACGCACTGTACCCCCCGCCCCCCCCACATTTCCCATAGATTGCACAGTGTCACGGTCAGCAACTCTCACCCCTTTCCCATATATTGCAGTTCCACGGTCTGAACCCCCCCTCTGCCTTCCCCATCTATTACAATCATAGTGTCACGGTCTGTACCCTTCTCCCCTACCTTTCCCATAGATTACACAGTGTCACGGTCTTTAACCCCCCTTTTTACCCATACATTGCACAGTGTCATGATCTGGATCCACCCCCACCCCCCACACCTTTTCCAAACATCGCACAGTTTCAGGGTCTGTACCAACCCCCCCCCCCTTTCCCATAGATCGCACAGTGTCACTGTCTGTACCCCCCCTTTTCCCATCGGTTATAGATTGCACAGTGTCCTTCCCCCCCACCTTTCCTAGAAATTACACAGTGTCACGATCTGTTGCCCCCTCCCCTCCATTTCCCTAAAGATTGCACAGTGTTAAGGTCTGTAGCCACCTACCCCCCCTAACCCCACACACACGTACACACTTTCCCAGAGATTACACAGTGTCACGGTGTGCACAGCCCCCCAGTGACCAGCTGGTTGTCCCTGCGTGTTTGCCCTTTGTCTCGGATCTGAAGTGTTCTTTTTATCGCTGTGATTTGCACAGGATCGGCGTCGGTTTCAAATGCTACCGCGATCATAACCCCCCCCTCCACCCCTCCCCCACGCATCATACACCTCATACCCTCCTCCGCCCCATAACCCCCTACCCCCACCCCCACTCCCTCCCCCACTCCTCATACCCTCCTCCGCCCCATAACCCCCTACCCCTCCACCCTCACCCCTCCCCCACACCTAATACCCTCCTCCGCACCATAACCCCCTACCCCCCATCTTCACCCCTCCCCCACTCCTCATACCCTCCTCCGCCCCATAACCCCCTACCCCCCACCCTCCCCACTCCTCATACCCTCCTCCGCACCATAACCCCCTACCCCCCATCTTCACCCCTCCCCCACTCCTCATACCCTCCTCCGCCCCATAACCCCCCACCCCCCCACCCCTCCCCCACTCCTCATATCCTCCTCCGCCCATAACCCCCTACCCCCTCCCCCGGTCCCCAACCCCTCTCCCGTCGCACGCGCGGCGGCATACACAGCGCTGTGCTGTGTCACCGTGTATCATTATCCTGGGATTATCTGGGAAGGAATAATGAGTTTTCGTGACGTCGTTTTAAAAGTCTTGACGATCACGTGTGAAGGTCTCATTCGTCGAATCGATCCGTCCGTGACCTATTAATATATGTCCGGCCTTCGGGGTTCGGACCCTCGGGTCGCCGCGGTGTCCTTGTCGTGGAAGTCGAGATCATTTTACATTTCATCTGCAGTTCCAGATGGACGTGAAGGTGTAATGGCGTCACGATCATGCCCGGGGTGCTGCACGGTGCTGTGGAGGGCACGGTTGAGCATCGCACAGTAAAAACGGTGTAAATGAGAGTAAATTCATCGTAATCACGTGATTAATGGCCTCCGATAACGAGCGCGGCACGCGACCTGCCCGGGCTCGGCGGGGTCCGCGCACGTGCCCCGGGGCGCGAGGAGAGGAGTGGGAGGGGGCCCGGCTGGGGGGGGGGGTTGACGGACGAGCCGCGTGTCTAGGGCGTTGCCGATTGGGATGATGAAACAGTGGGATGGGAGAGAGCGAGAGGGGGACGGACTCCGCGAGGGAGAAGAGGGAGAGATCGCGGCCGCGGAGGCAGAAACGAGCATTGCGGCATCGAGAGAGGGAGGGAGGGAGGGACCAAGATCGGCGCACAACGGCATCGGGCTTCCCCGGTTGATGGCCCCGTCGCACGTCCATTGATTGTTTTCACCGCGACTCCGCGCCCGCCATGTTCGCCTGAGGATCGTGACAAACGATCTCGAGCTTTCCTCGGCTCGACCCGTCCTGATTTTCACGGCTCTTCGACAACCCCCGGAGGTTGGGCCCAGGGGGTGAGATCGGTGGGGGGCACGTTTGGGGGGCACGTCCCGCAGCCTCAGATTTACGGGAAACTCTCCTCCTCCCGCAGCACCATCACCTTGGGAAGCGCACGCAACTCTCCGGCTCCGCCAGTAGTTCCCACGAACCTTCCCGCTATGATGTCGGACGTGCGGGTTCCGGGCGGAGGAAACGCCGGGTCCGGAGGAGCCGCTGGAGGCTCGACCCTCCAGTCCGGAGCTCGGCGGTCTCCGCTCTTCCCGCGTGCTGCCGTGTGCCGCAGCCTCTTCGGTCCGGTGGACCACGCCGAGACGCACAAACGTCTCCGAGAAGAAGTGTCCGCCATGGGCGAGGAGCGCAAGCGTCGCTGGGACTTCGACTTCGACTCGGAGGAACCGCTGCGAGGAGGCAAGTTCGTTTGGGAAGCGGTGGAGGCGCGCGCGGTGCCGCGCTTCTACCGAGCGCGGGGATTCGCGCACGAAGGGGGTTCGCAGGCGCGACGAGCGCAGCGCGACGTGTGTCGGAACGGCGAGGAGAACAAAGGAGAGGAAAAGGGCAACGTCAACCGAGGCAACAACCGTCACCACCGGCGCTACGAACTCGGTGCAGACGACAAGCAGAAACGGGACTGCGTGGCGAGGAGGGACGTCAGGGATTCCCCGAGCGAACGGGGTGACGTGGACAGTGAAGCGGTGTGCCAGCTCTCTTACGGTCCGTGCAAGCGGGGAGCGCTCGTCACAGGTACGACGATGTGTCTGTCTCGTCTGAGTGCACTAATAACACCGAGGAAATGATGTCACCAACGAGAGTGTGTGTGTGTGTGTGTGTGTGTGTGTGTGTGTGTGTGTGTGTGTGTGTGTGTGTGTGTGTGTGTGTGTGTGTGTGTGTGTGTGTGTGTGTGTGTGTGTGTGTGTGAGATAATCGTGTCTATTGACGGTTAATATCCGTTGGTTTGATGGGATCAGATATTTGCGCCGTTCCTTTCCTGCATCATGTTGAGGTTGCGCTAACATAGTGGGCAACACTCGGGATTTTGACTCGATATAGGGGGTGCCGTATATGGGTGTCGTGGGGGTGCAGGAGAGTAGTGGTTAAAGGATCGTGGTAAAAAAAAAAACAAAAAAAAACAACTGCTCATAGTTGGGAATGTCCATATTAAAAAATGAAGGCACGACACCTGGAATGGGGTTGCCCACACAGTCTAGGGATGAAAATATTTATCGGTTGCCAGCTGGTCCTGCTGAACTTGCTATAACTCGCTGGTGGTGCCTTCATTTCTGAGCGAGGTATCATCTTCACGCGATGGTGAATAAACTAAGGGTAGACATACCTCGACGAACATGTGTCAAGTTGGTTTGTACATTCTGAACTTACGGCTCTTTCACCTGTTCGCAGATTTCTACCCCAAGAGGAAGAAAGGTGAGGTTGAAGATCCTGCAGACGGGACACAGTAACGAGGCCCAGCCTTTACCGCTGGCTAAGCTGGTAAGGAGTCATCCCATCTCTCTCGATCAACTTTACCTGTTCATAATGCAATAGGTTAGCTTTGAGTAAACGATCATTCTATTTGCACAAATTGTTAGTGGAGTTTAGTAACGTTTATAAAAAAAATTTTCCCTAAGTCCATCAACTTGAAGTTCATACCGATTGATTTATAGATGCAGGCAAATGGTTTTCACTGAGGTTTGTGGGGACTCCAAAGTAGCTGTGAATTCCCCACCTGTTTGGAGCAAGTCGACCCCCTCCTCGCCTCCTACCTCTCTCTGCGACCCCCCCCCTTCCACTCCGATCTCCAGGGAAAGTTCGACCTTGCTAGATGCTGCGAGCACCGCATTAGTATCCCGAGCATGGGGCGTACAGCTGCGCCGATGGACAAGTGCCGTAAGCTTGCGATGCCAACAGGCACAGACGATTTGATTGGTGCTGGGCTCGTGGATGGCCTCATCAAAGACGGGAAATAAAAGCTAGTTGTAGGTTAGGTGAAGAGGAAGTCTGACATGGGTGGTTTTGTTATTGTCCAGAAAGTTTCACCGGGCCTCACCAACTTTGTTTTGGTTTTTCAAAAGTTGGAGCTCGTCCAGTGTTATCCACATACAGCTCGGGATGACGATGCAGGGTAAAATACATTTGCCGTAGGCACTGTTGATACGACGGGGGTTTTTTTTGTTTTGTCAATGCTTTTATTCTTCACAAGGGTCCAGACCTTGGACATGACGCAACACCATGACACCATTATGATTGTTTTGGTGGCATGTTGCCCGTCCTGGCTTTCAAGGTCTTTTCCTTGTCTCGTAATTATTACCGTAAACATATATTTGGGCACCGGTGAATATGAGGCACAGGTAGGGAGAGATTCAGAGAAGAAACCCTTCAACCTTTCTGATATTGTCACGGGTGTTCTTAGTGGAGTGCCATGTACATCGCGTGCATGGTAATACGCCTGGACGAAGGATGTCAAAAGTCTTTCCGTGGGTGCCTAAAGGCAGTGGCAATAATGGAGGTTTTATTGTTGTTTTTCGTTGCTGCAAGGTTACCTGGTTGACCTTGGTTGTCTTTCCTTCCCCTCCTCAGCCCTCACCAATGCTGCAAGAACCAAGCTCAGGTCATGCGGGCAGGGCTCGACCCGCTCACTCTCAGGGGCACTGAAGCACTGGAAGGTGCGAACGCACGTTGGCGCACAGCCGGCTCCTCGGCCCACCACCACGGCAACGCTTTCCATCTCTCATAGTTTTACTTTTCAGCAGAACATTGTCATTCGCCTAGTTTGCTGCCATTTCCTTGCAATCCTTCAATTGTACTTAAAATGTGCAAAACAGAGCATTTTAGCTTCCTTGGCAAAGCTATTGATGAAGCCATGTGGATGAACTACCAACTATACATGGAGCTTCGTCGCTCCTTGGCAACGAGATATTCCGGCTACTTGGGCCGAGGTGAAGCCTGGTATCTGGGAATATCAAAATAGCAGGACTTCTTGTTTGTTTGTTTCCCCCCCCCCCCCTTCCACGGATTGTTACTGTGTCCATGTCATTAATTACGATGAGGAAAGCATGTCTTTGGGTTCCTCTTACTGCACTACAGGTGTGTCGTCAGTCTGTTCTCCCTCTGCTGTAGGTACCGGCACCTGCTCGCGACGCTAATTCATGCGGTAACTGCGCAATTCCCCAGTCGTCCATCCTTCCCCTGCATGTCCGTACACTTACACACACCACGGTGGAAACCCCATTAGATAGCGACTTACTCCGGGTATCAGTGACACGGCCGCCGGTCGTAGAAGTACAACAGGAGGGGCATAGGTTTCTAGAAGACTTTTACATGGTATTTTTTACTTGTTGGGGAGGGAAGAAGGGGTTGCGGGAAGGGGTGGGGGGAAAGAATCGGTAGATAAATAAATAAATGATTCTTTGTTGCATTTTTGCAAAGACAATACCTTTCGAACACACTTTTATCTGCTCTAAATGCACTATTTTGATTTTTTTTCGACCTTGAATTGTGATTATGCAAAAGATCTCTATAAGAATATCTTCCTCCCTCTTCCCCCACCTCCTCTTCCCAACCCTTCTCCCAAATTGAAGTTTTGTTTTCTCTTGGATAAGAAATTGGATAAATAGTTTGCAATGAAATACATAATTGTATATGTATATTAACTGCATTGACGTTGCAAGCCCTTCACTAATTTATTTATAAATTATAAAGTAGATTTATTTGCACCTGACGGGACAGTCTTTTCGGTGTTCTTCGAAGCCAAAGTGGCACGGTGTTAGGCTTGCCCTCCTCCGCTTGCTGTGTGACGTCGTGTGTATATGCTGTAAGTGTGAAGTCTTGTGTGCGCATCGCTTTGTGGCACATGAGCCAAATTTTGTTGTTTTTTTTGGTCTGTACTGTCATTTTTCCTTTGTTACGCTGCGTCTCTGGAGGTATTATCGTTTATTTTTGTAGTTGGAAAACAAATGTCACCTTTTTGTTGTCTGCTTTGGAAAAAGAATATTTATTTGCAATAAACCCACATGGTCAATACGATCACATGTTTGCCTTTTGGTCTGAATGATGTGAAAGTGCAATAAAGATGGAAAGGAGTGGAATGACGTTTTGCACGACCTTTGACCTTTGAAGCTCCTCCACCCTCAAGCTTGGCCTTGTTACAGATCCTCCTCGGTGGTGCGATGACGCATCTTTGGCACCTTTCCAGGCACGCTGTTGACGACGACGATGCGGCGTGCGCTTCCCAGTGCAAGTCCGTCTGTTACAGACGCAAGAGGGTGATAATTGAGATTATCGTTTGAAGAAGACAAAAGGGTTGGGGGTTTATGGAAGGAAGGTGAGGGTGAGAACAGTGCTTTGAGAGTAAAGGGAGTGATGGGATATGTATAGGGGAGCATCTATGGCCTGTTGGGGAGGGTTGCCTATGTACTAAATAGACAGCCACTGTTAAAATTTTCAACACATGATAATGTTCTCGTACTTCAGTTAAACCGCAAGTTGAGGCAGCTTTTTTAGCCCCACCATCTTGGATTTCAGATGACGTTGAATAATTCATCCCAACTGAGCAAACAGCACGGCTGGTTCTAATCCTGGTCTGCACGGACACCATTGACTGATTAGTCTATCTACACTTTCTTTGGCATGTAGAGCTTTTTGGACCCTCCCATCGCTCGGCTCACGTTGACATTTGACCTGGCAGCTGAGCCTATTGGAAGGCTGTCATGGACCTTGGTGTTAGGGAGCTTCACTAACAGCTGATGAGTTCTCTGGAATGATTGGATTGTCTCATGAAGGCAAGGACTGCAATTATAGCCTCACCACTTGCCAAGGCGTGGCAAAGGAGGAATATACAGTAACTGGATTGCAATACAGGGTGGCCAATAAATAACTGACACATTTGAAGTTCAAGTGAAATCCTAAGTAATGCTTGCTTTTTATTTTATATTGCAGATTTTAATCGGCACCTGTGAGATTTACTGACATTGAGAAGTGGACAAATATCGCAAGAGCAAGGATTCTGTCACTCCACTTCAAGTCCGATTTAATAATTCAGGCTCAAAGAGACTTCAAAAGAATTTACAATGTCAGAAAATATCTTTCGAGGGACACAATAATCTCATATGCCAAAAGGTTTCATGAAACTGCCAGTGCACAAGCCTCGCCTCCTCTAGGATCACCCAGAAGTGTCCGTACGCTGAACAACATTGCAGTTGTACGTGTATCTGTTCGGCATAGTCCATGCTGTTTGACAAGAAAACTGTCACAGCTCACAGGCAATGAACATAAAGAGAACATCCCTTCAGACCATACTGAAGGATGACTTGCACATGTTTCCATCCAAAATCCAAGTGTTTCACGCAAGATGGAGTTTTGTAAAACATTTCTTCGGATGAGTGAGGAGGATGACAGGTTTATTGAGAGACTAGTCATGTCAGATGAAGCTCATTTCCAGCTCTCAGGTTATGTCAACAAGCAGAACACCTGATTTTGGGCAGAAGAAAATCCTGAGTAGTTCCACCAACGACCTTACAGTGTGTGGTTTGCCATTTCTTAGGTCAGAGTCAGAGGGCCATATTTTTTCCCAATGTCAGTGGGGCAACTGCCAAAGTGACATCTGAGCGATATCAAGAAATGATGAGCAGTTTTCTTGATCCAAAACTAACAGTCATGGGATTTGATGATCGAACCTGGTTCCAATAGGATGGGGAAACTGCCCATCCTGCTTGTGCGTCAACATCACTCTGAAAGGCTTGTTCCCACATTATCTCCTTTCACGATTTGGAGATGTTTCACAGCCAGCCAGAAGCCCTGGCTTAACAGTGCCCGGTTTCTTATTTGTAGGGGTACCTTCAAGGAACAATCCACCTGAAGAGACCAAGGACCATTGGAGAGTTACATATGCAAATTGAACAGGAAATAGACAGTATTCCAGTTGAAACTTAAAAAAAGGTGATGCAAAACATAGTTGTCCATTATGTGTAAATATAGACATGAAAATGTTGGAAACTTAAAAGGCATTGTTTGCAAAGCCAGGGTCGCTGATATATTCTCCAAAGACATTAGTTTCGAATGATTTGCTAATATTCTCATTTTCTGTTTAAAGGCTCTTTTTACATGAAAGATAAATATGGAAAGTATTTCTTGGCATCTCTGTATGATAAATATTTTGATTATTTTGGGGGTCTTTGGTGGCCTTCATTGAGGGGAGTGGTCTTTGGAAGCTTTCATTCATTTAGTGATCAAGCCTCAACATCTATTCTTGATCTAGATGTCCTTTAAATTCAATGTGGAGACAATGCTGTATGGCTGTGACATGCGTTGATGATGACAATGATCAGCATTCTTCTTCATATTGCCATCTTCATTATCCTCCTATTAATTTTCAATTGGTTACTGCCTTTGACGCCAATACAATTTTTTTTACGATGTACCCTAGGCATCAAAGCGCGACATATACCGAACAAACAGTTTCAAATGGAACACCTCACTGCCATTAGAGCATTTAAATTGCATCAGATGCGGCAATAAATGCGAATTGTTGCTCCCAGCTTTCCGGCTTGATGAGAAAAGACTTCATTTGCTTTTTTACAGCTTGCATCCCAACCCGCAGATTCCCGTGCGTTTTTTGCCGTGGAATCCTGTGCAGCACGGGCCACTTACCACTTGCATAAATTGGTCAATCGGAGCAAAAAAATTTAATCGTTTGTCAAATGTGAATAATTGTAATATTGTGTGTCAAAAGATCGTTACTCCTTTAACTTTTCAATCAATCCTTTCCACGTGAGATTGTTTGATAAGTTTTCTTCTGAACCACAATATGCATTAAAGTCTCCTCTTACACAATTTATTTTCTCTTGATTTATTCCATTTTTTTTCCTGGCACATCTGTTTTCACTTGTCCATCAGTGTTCGGTATCACTTGTTTGTGGCATTGAACATATGCCTAAGGAAAGGCGCATGTCGTGTGAATCTGCACTGTTAACAAAACCGTTCCTGGATTTCTGATTCCCCCCACTCACGCAGTCAACGTGTTGCCATCAATGGAACTCTCTCCTCCCATCTCCCAGTGGAGGCTGTAGTTACCCAAGGTAATGCTCTCGGCTCAGTCTTGTCCCTCATCTATATAAATGACCTATCTGATGCTCTGGAAAACTCTTTTTGCCGACGACTCCACGTGTGGCGTACAGTACCCCCATCCAATCGCTCGGCAGACTGCAGCTGCGTCACTCTATGCTGATCTGGAATTGATTAGATGCTGGTCCGAAAAATAGAACATGTCCTGCAATCCTGGAAAACCTCACTGTCTCACCCTGTCTGTCTGGAAGAACCCACCTATCCATTCCCTTGGTTATCCACTGGAAGAGGTTCAATCTCTTCAATTTATAGGCCTCAAAATGAGCTATAACCTCTCCTGAGCTGATCACAAAGCAAAGCTGTCTTACAAAGTCGGCCGCAGACTGGGAGTCCTCCATCGATTCAATCCTTCCCTTGTAAGATTAAAGCTACTCACAGTCTGCAAGACCTTTGTCCATAACTCAATGGAGTACTGCTCTCCGCTATGGGCTGACATCCCAGCATCTATCTCTCCTGGATTCAGTGGAATTTAAAGCTCTGAAAATTAATGCAATCACCAATGATGAGGTCAAAAAATAGAGGGTCTATTGCTTTCACATTGCAGTCAGGTTGCTGGTCTCTCTGTTTTCTACCATGTATTATGAGATATTGCTTTCCCTACTATCTTAGTCCTCCGACCCTCCATATCCACAAGAGGATGCAGGTGTTCCTCCAATCACCCCTAATGATTAAACTTCCAAAATCAGGGCTGATTGCACAACTCAGCTCTTTTATTCCTCACGAGTCCCATCTACGGAATTACCTTCCAGAGGCTGTTTTGTCTTAATCTTCCCTCTCAGGCTTCAATAAAGCAAGAAAGAAGTGCATCACTCTCTTGTCATCCCCAATTCTGATCCATGATCTTTATTACCCCCATTAACCTTTCCGAACATACCCATCTTGTTTGTTAGTTTCAATGTTTCCTCCCCTCATTTCCTGATCGTTCATTCCCTGGATATTTGTCCAACTATCAGCTCAACCTTACTCTTCCATTCTCTTCACTCCTGTAAAGAAGAGAAAGGAAGAAAAAAACCCCATCATTGCCCCATGCAGGGAGGATTCACACTCAGGCCGAGGTGAAGCGAGGATTCACACTCAGGCCTAGTTGAAACAAAGCATACCACTCGACCAGAGTTGAAACAAAGCATCATACTCGGCCATCGTTGAAACAAGGTATCAGACTCAGCAATGGTTGAGGAATGGAATGACATTTTGCCGAAAAGGAATGACATTTAGGTCTAGTTGAGGTTAGGTATCACACTCAGGCCTAGGCGAGGCCAGGAATCACACTCAGGCCTAGGCGAGGCCAGGAATCATACTCGGCCTGGTTGAAACAAGGTATCACATTCGGCCATAGTTGAGGCCAGTTATCACACTTGGGCCGAGATGAGGTCGGGAATGTCATTTAGACCTAGTTGATTCCACAAATCACATTTGGGCCTAGTTGATGCCACAAATCACATTTGGGCCTAGTTGATACCACAAATCACATTTGGGCCTAGTTGATGCCACAAATCACATTTAGACCTAGTTGATGCCACAAATCACATTTGGGCCGAGTTGATACCACAAATCACATTTAGACCTAGTTGAGGTTTAAGACCTAGCCAAAAAAAAGAGGAAAGATCATCAGCAATGAATCAACCTGATCAGAAAAATAATCAACGAAGAAGCAATCTGATGGTTGAGCGCTCTTGAAAATCTCAAAAGTACGAATTAAGTATTTTTTTTATTTATTCTCATCCTCAGGCATGAGTCCAACGTTGGAGGGCGGCCCAAGGATTGCTGTTATGCCATGGCAGCTGTTTCTGTTTAACTATGTGCTGCTCACTCTGCCTGACCTGGGAAACACGGTGTAACAGCTGCTGCTGTTTTGCTGTGCCCAGCAAAACCCTCAACGTCGATGGACTTCGGATCTCACCTGCCTTGCTCCATCAGCATCGGTTTGCACCCCATTCCAAAGCACACATCCCTGCTTTATTTCCCGCCATCAATCCCTTATAAGTTTATAGGATGTCTCGCAGGGCTTTTCAGAGCTATAGATGGGGAAATCTAGATTCTGGAGCATCCTGTACCACAATTTCTTGTCAAGGTGAAGTCTCACTGACGCTTCACTCGACTCGATCCACGCCGAGTCTGCTAACTCCCGGGCTGTCTTTTCAAATCAACAATAGTCAGCGGCTGCAGAGCCGAAGAAGAAATTCTCGGGAGAGGCCAGACATGGCAGGGGGCGGTTGTGGGCTATTTTGGGCCTGAAGTGAAGGATTTGGACGGAGTGCCGGCCTGCTCCTGTTATGGTAGTAATTGGTGGCTGCAGTGCTGAGCCGCGGGGCTCAGCTGTTCTCGTAAAAAGCCAGGTGCCCGCTCTCCGCCCATACTGCCCTCCTGCAGCGAAAAGCTGCCTGGATGAGTTGTGCCACGAGGGGCCAGGGAGAGCCGAAAATTCCGCCGCGTGCTTGTGCAAGCATCTCAGTCCATGGCCTACGCCCTTTCATGCACCCTATTGTCACTTGAGTGATGCTTCCATCATGGGGCCAGGTTTGATAACGTGTAAGGGTTGGTGTCAGAGTATTTCAAATAACAACAGCAGGAACAGCAGGAACAGCAGGAACAGCAGGAACAGCAGGAACAACAACAACAAAGAGCAACACCACACAGGTCATAGAATAATAAAAAAAATTATTCATGATAGATCAAATACAAGAAAGAAAGAAGCAATTTGGTCCTTAAATATGATCTATTTATTACATACTGCTGGTGCACCGTTTGGCCTCAACCCCCCCTCTCAATTTTACTGCATGCTCCATACCTTTCCTCCCCTTATTATTAGCTCCTTTTTCTTCATATCCTCACCCAACCTCCTTTATTTCCTACTCTTGCAGAAAATTCCCTGAGATTACTTTTTTTTAAGCATCAACTTCATTGTGGACTGGACAGCCGGCTTAATTGTGTCACAGTAAGAAGGTGCAGCACCCCCTCCCTTTTGCCCTTGCTTGCATTTATAATGGTTTTCGATTCCGTGTGGGATTAAAACCCTAGACATAACATCTAGGACACAAACATGCTAACATTGAGCTATTTCACAGTACTCAGTGCCCTCACTAAACATTATTGGATTTCTGCCTTGGTTGTCTGCCAGTACGTCTGAGTTGGCAGTGCCGGCTTCCTGCTCTGAATATTAATGAATCAACTGACTTGTATATTGAATATTCATGAATCAACTGACTTGTATATTGAATATTCATGATTGAGCTCAGCTGAATGGAAGCGTGGTGGTGCTGCATCTCGAAGTACGCTGCATTTTGATCAGTTGTTAATTTGGTGGCAAGTCTATTTCTTCTCTCATCAACACATGGTGGAGAAAATATGATCATTGATTTATAGGATCTTCATCGAGAATTATCTTGTTTTTGATTCTGGATGCAATACTCTAACATGAGATCAAAGAGGGGAGGGATGTCAGCTATTTATGACGACTCAAATATGGTGGAATTTTTAGTCCCCCCACCCCCCTACTCCTTCCCTTCCCTTCTTCCCTTCCCTTCCCTTCCATGTGTCCCTCCATAACTCCAAAACCATGAAACCTTACAGCCTGAAGCTTTGAATGCATACTCTCTCTATCGAGTTCAGCCTGTGGCTGCTGGTTGCATCATTGGTTGGGACGCGGCGATGCAGCTGATGCAGTGTCCCCCTTACCAGTACACTGGTACTCATTTTGCTGACCTCGGAAGGATGACAGGCTGAGTCAACCTCCTGGTGTATTAATTCAGTGGCCCAACGGGGCTTGAACTCAGGACCCGAGGATCCCAAGCCACCACCCTAACCACTAAGCCAACACCAGGCTGGCATGCATACCAAGGGAACTCCAAGGAAGTACAAGAATGAAAAATTGGGTTTTTCGTTTGAATTAAACACCCCTTTTGAAGAGAATTAACGACCAAATTTAATTATCCTTTATCAAGGCTTCATCCTTTCTCAGCCCCTTGCTCAGCCAGCTCTCCCTAACAGGGGTCTTAACTCACAATTTTTTTGGTCCACTGAAAGGGCCTTGGAGATTTTCCACAATGACTCATCACAGACTAATTAAAGTACACAGGGTAATTAAAATATGATTTCGGTTTTTGAGGATCGGAACACGTGGACTAAATAATAACTGTCGAAATCTGAAAACTTAAAGAAACCGGTGATGTTTTGTATTTTGTTCCATTTCCAATCATCTTGTTATCGCTTGCCAAGCCAGCCATTCCTTATCAACCATTTCGCTGGAGTGCTTGCTTGAGTGCTTAACGTACTCACACTGACCCTCTGCTAAACACAATCAAAAATACAGTGATCCAAGTGCAAAGTTCAGGCCCCACACCTGCGTTTGGCCCCATGGCGAGACAGTAGACGGCAATGCAAATGGCTTTTTCTTACACAGCTGTTGTCGTTTTTGAAAATAGAATTACAAATTGACATTTGAGACAATGTTCGATGATGATGTAAATGAAGTACATATATCAACAGTGTGTTCTGTTGTCTCAGTTAAATCTGACAAAAGTTTAAAATGTAATCTTTTCCTCGGTGTGGTCATGTTGAGCACCACCTGGAGATGATGCACACCTTGATGGAGTACTTCAGAGGTTTTTTGGGGGGAGACTTGTTTCCAAAACCCAAGCTCATTGCAGATGTTGCAGGGAATGTAATGGCAAACGATAGAACAGCAGGTGAGAACCCAATTATTCATTCATCATTCATTCCCTACACCTCGTGTTCAGTCTGTGAGATTGGTGTATCATGTGTTCATGAACAACTGTATAACTTGCTGTGAATCCACTTTCCATCCCTTCCATCCCTTCCATCCCTTCCATCCCTTCCATCCCTTCCATCCCTTCCCCCCATCTCTTTGTTTGTTCTTACTTCCCCACACCTCTTCCTCTCTCTCCTCCCTCTCACCCCTCTTCCAACTTTCATGAAGTCATAAACAGTGGGTGGTTGTCGTTTGGAGGTGGTTGTGCTGTGCTGTGGTGTTTGTGCTGTGTTTTGAGCCCAGAGTGTGGTTAACTGTGTGGATGGGCACTTTTTTGGCGGTTGGGGCTGCTGCTGGGTTTGATTCTGCGGTTTGAATTTTGGGATTCGGCTCTGGTTGAGAGATTCTGGTGTTTCTCGCATTTTGGTTGTAAAACATGTGCTGAAATTAAATAAAGGTACGGAACACTGGCGTCTCCAGGGGTTTATAAGCATTGCAGCTTGGGTGCGATGGGCTATCGGGCCTCTTGGCTTGAGCCGAGTTTCAGGGTTTGGACTGTGAGGTTGGGCTTGGCGATGGGTCCGGCTGCTGGAGGGTATTCTTTTGACTGGTCTGTGTGTTCTTTGGCAATCTGGGCATCTCCGAGCAGTGAGTAACCCCTCTGAGAGTTCCAGTTCCAGAAAGAGTAAACAAGGTGGCTGCCATAGTTCGAGTTGCATACCTCAAGGAAAGCCCATGTTATAATCTCTTTAAAAATGGTACATGCTGTTTGAAAGTGACGGGTGGTTTTGCTATTCTGTTTGAACGTGTTTTTCTCACGTACCCCATTTCATTCAATCCTGTACTGATGCCAGCAGACGGGACCATCCCCCACACTTCCCCTCAAGCCCCCTCCCAAATGCAATTCAAAACCCCACTCCTCCTTCTCCATGTCTCCTTCATGTTCGCATGTCTACAAGGTAAAATGTTTATCACTTCATTTATCATCATATAAAGTGGTGCGTGATGAAAGTTATTAATATGTAGTAATCTATCTATAATTCCAGCAATATGTATGTGTGTGTGTGTGTGTGTCTGTGTCTGTGACCGCTGTTTCTCGACAACCACTGGTCCGATCTAATTGAAACTTGCCAGATATATTGCTGGGGACCTGAGTATGTGCCTTTTCAAGGTTTGATATTAATCGGACAAGTGCTTACCAAGTTATGGCCATTTATTTACCAAACCAATGACAAGACACGTTGTTGCGTGGGCGTGGCTGATGGGGAAGGGAAGCTCAGCCACGTTTCCCCATTACGGGTTACAACGTACGGGCTTCCGGGGAGTGATGACTTCGTGTATTCTAATAATTTCTCGATTTCTTATGCGCATTTTTAGATAAACACAATGCCCCAAGTTATGATCGTTTTCATATTAGACGGTGCATAAATTTCGGTAACATCAGAGTGCTGGTATGCTCTGAACCAGGAAGTAAATTTTATTTCTCTCTTCTCTTCTCTTTTTGTTTTCCTTGCCACGACATTGCGAAAAGGTAAAATACGTTGGCGTTAATTGAATAATTGGGTATTAAAACTAAATTGCGAATCGTAACTGCGAATAATATGCGAACTTCCGGGCCACGCACGTACGGGCACGTGAGAGCGAAGAAACGGCCTGTGTGGTTGTTGTTTGTTGCTCGCGGTTTGAATATTTATTTATTATTATAATTAATTTTTTTTATGGGCACTTACTAGTACTTTAAATAAAAGTAATAATTAAATAATTTTGAATAAGGATAGTGCATGCTGCGTTGACTGACTGTCAGGACACAACTTTGAGGTTGTTGGACAATTGATGTTGAGTAATCTAGTGATGTAGACCTGTTACCGGGGTTGTGGATCTGCTGTTTGGAGAGGTTCTGGGCTGAAAGAATCGAAACCTCGATGAAAAACGGTGCCCAGCTGATGATCCAGGCAGTTGGGAAATCAGTCAATTGCTTATAAGTTAAGGTTATAACTTCAAATAAAATTGTGTGTGTGTGTGTGTGTGTGTGTGTGTGTGTGTGTGTGTGTGTGTGTGTGTGTGTGTGTGTGTGTGTGTGTGTGTGTGTGTGTGTGTGTGTGTGTGTGTGTGTGTTTTCACACGGGAGGAGCAGTCACTTTCCTAAAGCATCATTTATGCACCTTTATTATTATACCTGAGAAAATGAGAATGACAGAATGTCATATGTAACTGATCGTTTATTGAATGGATGTTGTCACAATCAGGCGCACGAGTTTCGAGCAGAAAGCCAATGGGAGAGGAGCAAATAAAAACATCTGCCCAAATGCGAAGAGCCACTTCTCGGTGAGCTGCTGAGCTTGCAACTTGGTATGTACATTCGCCTCTCAGCTGTCTCGGTCTAAGGTCTCGGTCAATGTCTGGCTACCTTCTAGGGACTACGGTGCAGTAATTGGTCTTTATTTTGATTCCCTCAAAGTTCAACTACCAATGCAAGTCCACAATGGATCCACATCAGTAGATTACCTACATCAGTAGATCCACTACCTCAGTAGCATCCAGACAGTCAGTCAATATATACGAAACACACACACACACACACACACACACACACACACACACACACACACACACACACACACACACACACACACACACACACACACACACACACACACACACACACACACTCACATTCCTTTCCTGTCAACTTCGTTTTTCCTATTTTAATTTTAATTTTCTCAATTTATCCCCATTTCCTAGTGCATAATTCATCGACAGCCGCTGAACAGCAAATGCAACTTGGTTAGTTGTCGTCGTCATCGCCATTCTAACTCAAAGTCAAGGCAGGAATTTGGAATTTGTGGATAAGGCAGGGAGGGACTGTTTGACACACGTTGTCCCACCCACCTGTATTTGGCCTTCATTGCACAACTCGTAGGTGTACAGATAATGCCGACTTTGTGCAATCCTTTCAAGTTGTGAAAAATTTGACCAGGCGTCGAACTTCCCACCCTATAAAATGCAGTAGATTTGCATTTAAACCAAGTCCTGAGCTGGAACTAATTTTGAGTTTGGCTGTCGAAGTAGAAGAAGAAGAACAAATGGGATATTTTGGGTCTGTGAGTTTTGTAGATACTGTCCAAAAGTTTAATGAGTGCTATTGGATGTGAAATCCTCCACAGAAGACTGGTAGGTACTTTATAGGTTTATAACATTGTATCTTCGTAGATTTATTTTGAGGATTTGTGTTGTATTAAAAAATAATGGAGTGTCCGTGCCATCCCTAACAGCGTGATCCGGAGTAGAGGTGAATTATTACCTCGCGTGCATGAAGCGAAAACCAGGGCTAAGCAATTGGTTCACTCCGTCTGTTTGTCTGTATGTCTGCCAACAGATGTCCGTCTATGATCGAGGAACGACTTCATTGAAATTGAATTTTATGTTTGGAACACTGCAGAACATAAATTGGAACACAAACCTGCAGTTTAGCATTACTTTGGCTCTAAATTTCGCAAATTGTATGGAATCTCATCCCGATCACACATGCGCACAGGGGACTAAAAATAATTTTCTTCACTCTGCCTGCCTGTCTGGCAAACAAACAAAATTTAAAATCATTCAAGCAGGAAACTTACTGTTTTTAAGGATGTCACAATGGACACAAACAACATGCACGAAGAACTAACGAAACGTGTTAAATAAGGTGGTGTAAAAGTTGCTGCATCAACGACAGTAAATTTCCAAATTTTTTGTTTTTTTTTTACAACCTTTGCAATTTTTATTTAATTTAAATTTAATTATATACTTGAACATTGGAGAACACAAATCGTCTTTTTGTCACTTACAAAGGACTCCAGTTTATCAGTACTTGGACAAAATGTTACACCGTTTTACGCCATCTCGACCAATCAGATTTGCCGCCCATGCTCTCAGCATTGGGTAATATCGAGAATCAGCCAAAATGGTGACTCATAGGAAATATAGATTGTGGTTGGAAATGCCAAGCAAAGATTTCAAAAGACCCTTCTCATGTCCTTTTTCTCAACTCTGCATGGGGGAAGGTGTCCCTTGAGCTCTCTAATTTATTTGTTAGATCCTCGTGGAGGATCTCTAAGTCTTACTCACGTTGTTGTTCTTGTGGACTTTTTTGTTTCACAGCCTACAGTTTTCATCGGATCTTCGTGAAACTTGCCATGTATATGCAGAAAGCCCACGCGCAGGCAGTAACCATCACCGATTTGGGAAATTCTTCCTAGAAAAAAAAGTTGACGTCATAATATCGCCGCTAATGAAAATAGCCTATACCATTATCTCCGAAACTAGTTTGTTTCACAGCCTACAGTTTTCATCAAAACTTCCTGAAACTTGGCGTATATATGTAAAAATACTCCGCGCAGACAGTAACCATCTCCGATTTTGAAAATTCCTCCTAGAAAAAAAGTTATGACGTCAAAATATCTCCACTAAAGGAAATCGCCTAAAAAAATTATCTCCGAAACGAGGCAAGCTTTTTGAATTCTGTTTGTGGGAATCGAACAGGGCATTAGCAGAGATGAATTACCGCACATATGACACATCACTATGACGTCATATCAATTTTTATGACGTCATTCCTATTTTTTGACATTTTTTGTTTCACAACCCAGAGTTTTCATCGGATCTTCGTGAAACTTTCCATGTATATGCAGAAAGCCCACGCGCAGACAGTAACCATCTCCGATTTTGGAAATTCTTCCAAGAAAAAAAGTTGGCGTCATAATATCGCCGCTAATGGAAATCGCCTATATCATTATCTCCAAAACTAGGCAAGCTGTTTGAATTTTGTTTGCGGGAATCAAGCCGTTCATTAGCACAGATAATTTATCGCAAACCTGATACATCACAATGACATCATATTCGTTTTTATGACGTCATCGTTAAGAGGACGAGGATTTTAGCTCATTCGAGCTTGTTTTTATTTACCTCTTCGTTTATATCTAACTATATAATATTACCAATTAACTATATTGATCTCTCGTGATATAAATATGAAGGATTGTTAAAATGGTCACAAAGAACGTCATACTTATTCATTTGGCAAGTCCATTGATTCTGCTTTGCTCCTGGGTTATCAAACAGCATGTTCTTTTGTAGTTGTGATCACAAACTTTTGGTGCGAGTGCGCTGAGTTTAAAATCCACCGCCACGACAGGCCAACCACCTGTTCCAGAGAGTTTCACAACATGACGAATTCCTATGAGGCAAGGGAAACCCACAGGGCACAACTGCAACCCACATGGAATGCACGGAGTTGCTGTTTTTAATGCACCATCGGACTACCTCGTACAAAGATAAGCGAGTCTCCTGGAGCTGCCAGGTGGGGTAAACATGTTCACTTCATTCAGCTGTCAAATTGTGGTGAAAGAAACGAAATGAGATTTACTGGGGTGTAAAGTTTCTGTTTTATAATGATGAAGCACAAGTGTGCCTTTGAGACCTCTTCCAGACCATCATTCATAACTGACAAACTGAGAATGCCCATAAGAAACTGACAGGTGTAACTGACAGGTGTGTTATGGTATCTATAATGTTTTGGCCGTCTTCTTCAGTTTCACTCTACTCGTTTTTCAGTGATATTGTTATGATGTGGCTTCTTCGTACCCAAAAGCATCCACGTTATTCCGTCTAATCCCAACATGAGTGATGAACAAGGAAAACAATATCCATGAAAGGAGGTTGGGATGAAATAATTATTTAAGAGACCGACAGCTCAGATAGAAGCCAAATCTTGGTTTGGGCAGATGTTTAATGTTCCTCTCCTATTGGCTCAACTGATGGACGAACTTGACCAAAAAAAAAATCAAACTACATCAGTTACAACTGTCATTCAAAATAACCAACAGTGTCTATGGCACACTATCCTTCATATCATACCTGCAAGCTATAACTGACTTTCTAAGTTTCTCAGGTATGAATGATAATGTGCACAAGGATGTATACAGTGTATGCAACTCAAGTGTCCTGTGTTCAGCATCAGCAGCACTAGTGCGACGTCATCAGCGGTCAGTGGTCATATGATGACGATAGATGCCAAAAGAAAAGTTAGCTCAACAATCTACATCAATTTATCAGTTTAAAGGTTTTAAACATTTCAGAGTGTTTACGAAGAACAAGGTGCATGCATAACAGTTATTTGGAGCAGAAATGTATGCCTCGATGATGTAGAAAATATTAGGTTGCCTAGACACAGGGAGCTGGAATTCCCCTCTGTAATGTGGACGATCAAATTGGGGACTTTAAAAAAAAAAAACAGTCCAAAAAATAATTATATCAGATCGTGGACATTTAAAAGTTAGATGTGAGATGATGCATTACATTTGTTGCGTGCAACTGACCTCTGCTGTTTCGCCTCGACATCACCACCCTCGACCGTCCATCCAAAGGGTGAGTAGATCCACATTTTCGAGGTGTCATGTCTGCACATATCATTGAGAAAACCGCAACAACAAAAAAGTACAGCAAATTCAAGCTCCATACTTCACGTTTTTTCCGCAAATCAAAAGTCGAACGCGGTGCTTTGGAGCCAGGAAATGTATCGAGTGACTGCACAGTCACTGGGACTCCGTGACCTAACTGCAGTCACTGCAATTCCATGGACTAATTCATACAGCCACTGCAATTGGATGGTCTTGCTGCACTCAGCACAATTCTATGATCTAACTTTAATCACTGCAGTTCCTTGGACTCGTCAATACAGCCACTGCAATTCCTCTGTGTCTCTGTCTGGCGGAGTATAGGTATACCTTCTTGATTAACCAAGGACATCAAATCCATGTGTGGGCTCTAGAATGACCATGCCCTTCTCTCATTTAAAAGCTCTGAGAGTCGGTGTAGATTTTCCTTCCTCTTATGGTACATCCCTCTCCTACAGCCACATTGTGCCACAGCTAATACCATGGAAAATATTCACAAAAACCGGGTCCATTGAACTTTCTCGTCTTGCTTTGTTCTTTCGAAGGGTCTGGTAGCACTATATATATATATATATATATATATATATATATATATATATATATATATATATATATATATATATATATATATATATATATAACATGCCGTTCTGGTATAACACCAGCAAGGGTGCTGCATCTCGGAGCATGCCATCCTTTTTTGTGGACCGAAAGACAGCCTTCGAATCCATATTGAGGTTGTCGATGTTGAGCCGGGTCCAAACACCTGAGTGATCAGTTGGCAACCGAATCGATGCCGAATTTGCGGTGGCTGTCCACATTGGATCAGATAGTTCAGCAACATGGTTCCTGCGGTTTTTGTTTTTTGTTTGTTTTTTCTTTCTGGCAATTGTGCTCACCCTGTTGCTGCTGCCAGAGTTAATCAACACTGGCTTCATTATAATTACTAGCAATGAGCTTCCCTTATAGTTGTCTCATGTCTATAGTTGTTTTGAATGAGATGTTGATCAGAGGTGAAGCCACGAAAATACCCGGCAAGTGTGACACGGGGCGCTTGATCCATTGAAGGAAGATCTCTCCGCAGAGTGGTTACACCTGGAGCAGAGAGTGTCAGTGGCCCTGCCATACCGGGCTACAGGTGACATCGACACAACTTTAGGATGCCTGTAGAGAATCTCCAGACAAGCTCTGTCTCTTGAGATCATTCCCTAGGGTGCTGTCATCTACCAGGTGTGAATGGACAATGACCTGAGCAGAACTTCACGTTTCTCCATGAGGTGAATGAGCTCCCTTTTGTGCCTCCCTGGCTGAAGATGAAGACCTACCTCGACCACAGGATTACTGCAGTATGTAGAGTGTAGGAAGAACATAACGTTTATCTGCATGACCTCAGTGTATGTTTTATGGAGGGGGAGGTTGTTCTCCCTGATGTAGAGGGGTTCTACCTGATGTCTTCTTTTTATAGGAAAGGGGGAGGGTTGGGGGGTGGGGGGATTTATCAAATGTAGTTGCTCTTCTGGGGTATTCTCTTTATTTTGTATGCAGTACAAGGCTGCAGTGTGACATCATTGGCTAAGGGTATGGCTGTGCTGCTGATGCAGTGTCCCCTGTAGGTTAGAGCAGGAATTTGGAATTTGTTCAGGTTGCCGGTGAAAGCTCGCCTACCCTTCGCGGAGAACACCGTGAGATCTTTAATCTCCATCACCAACTGCCGGCAGATGGGACACCCTGTTTAACCTCCATCTGATGGACGGTACACCCATTGACGAATCGGCCTGCCTGTGAAACACCTGGATGACAGTTTATAGCTGGGTCAGGATTCAAACCCAGGCTAGACAGCTTTGAGGTGAATATGAGCACCTCTCGAGTGTAGACCGCCCTACCAGCCTTCTTCCGGGGTAAAAAATGTATGTGGTACTTCTGCTGGGTGAAATCTACCTACTGATTGGGTAGTGGGGGGGGGGGGGGTTGGGGGGCTGAAGGGGTAGGTGGTGGTGGGGGAGGGGATTACCATGTTGTGTCGTTCATATAAGGTTTACCAGATAGTAATTCCTCTTGGGTGGTGGAAGAATTCTGCCATAAAGGGGGAATTCTCTTACATACCAATAAATGGTTTATGGTACTTCATGTAGGGTAAAGTTTGCCATACAGTGTTGTTATTCTGAAGAAGTTTGCTACAAATGGGGGGGGGGGGGGAAGCAGTGATGTAGTTCGTCAGATGCTGGGGGTGGGGGTGGGGATATTTAACACTTGTTTGTAGTTTTCCCACCCCCCCTCCCCTTTACTAGAGTATACACTATATATATATATATATATATATATATATATATATATATATATATATATATATATATATATATATATATATATATATATTCAGGTGGAACGATTAAAATATAATTCAAGAGTGAGGGAGGAGTCTGACATGCGACACACATTTGAAAGAGCCTTGCTCTGTTGTTGACTTGTCCCAAATTCCTGGGGGAGCTGCGCACTCCACCCTGCCCTGAGAGGAAGTGTGAGTGAGAAGGATGTGGCATTTTGAACCTGCCCAGTGTGTAAGCTTGGTTTCGAATCCACGCCTTTGCGACCTCCGATGTGAGCAGTGAACTAATGATTGTTCTCTTTACTCAAGACAGGAACTGGCCCATCATATACCTGCCCTCTCTCAACACTACATTAAATAAATATATTTGTTTATTTACTTTATTTCACTGGGGAGGGGTGGTGTGGGGGAAGTCAGAAGAACAATATATGGCAACATGGGGCCATCATTTGGGTATTCTTTTATTTTTTTGATGGATTTTTGATGGATTTTTGATGGATTTGATTATTTCCCATTACTCATTACTGGTTCTGAGGTGGGGAAGGGACAACAGAAACAGACATCACACTCCCGATACCTATTCACTCTGCCACTACTGAATCAGAACCAACTGGAAGGGCATACCTCCGCAACATAATGCCTGATCCGCGAGAACATATCGGGCCCATTGCGTTTTTTGAAATATCATGCGATATATCGTTTTTGGCCCTATCTCTCAATGGTGAAGAATCACTTCAAAACTTATCAGATCTTCACCGAAACCTAATAAGTTCGTCCTTGTTACACACCCAACCTGCCCACCAAATTTCATCTTGATCCATCTGCAACTTTTTGAGATATCCTGCACACAGACAGACAGAAAAACAGACAAACAAACAAACAGACACAGAGGGGTGAAAACATAACCTCCTTCACCTTCGTTGGCAGAGGTAATTATGACTGACAAAGGGACCATTGAAAGGAGTGCGCAGATTAACGAGTGGCCAATTCCATGCTTTCTCATTCCCTTATAATGGCAACTTGAGTCTTTTCATGAAATGCTTAATGAATGGTGGACCTGTTTGTGTAGTTCGGCTTAGAAGAGCAAAGTTTACTTTAAAGCTGTCTGCATTGGGTGAGTTTTGTAAGTTCCTGGGACACTTGTGTGTTACATTTATTTATTTATTAGGGTATCCAGTCAAATGGACTGGATAACCTATTGTTTTTCTTCTGTTTATTATTATTTTTCTTCCGCCGTAAATTTGCAAAATTTCCAATTTTTTTCGCTTTAAATGCCATTTTCTCAGAAATGGTAAGACCAATCGACACAAAATTTTCACCAAATATGTATCTTTTTAGATAGAATACATAATTGATAATTATGACGTCATAGGTCACGTGGTACGGGCGCCATCTTGAAAAAAACAGATCAACTTTGGACCTCTGTATCTCGGAAACCTTCTAGTGTAAAAAAATTTCGCTTGATACATTTGAACAAGCTCCCTCTCGGGAATACGTGTGATTTTTCGTGATGTCATCAGTGAAGAGGTATCCCAGTAAAAATTCGTCAAGTAGAACGCCACATGACAAAAATTTGAAATTTCTTGAGCGTCATCTACACAAAAATTCATCGTAGAAAAAAAATATTTTGACGTCATCGGTGACGTAATTCGGCCGCCATCTTGTTTTTTAGTGTTTTTTTTTTTTAATCTTCTTCTCCAGAACGGCTGTGCAGATTGAGGTGAAACTTTACACGCACATTCTCCCTGAGGTCCTCTTTCAAGTTTGTTAATTTGTTATTGATACGTCACATGGTTTGGCGGCCATCTTGAAAAAACCCGAAAACCTTCAAACATCTTCTTCTCCAGAAGCGCTGGTCCAATGAAGGCGAGATTTCAGAACTATATTCGTGACATGCATGCGATGCAAGTTTGTTAATTTCAAAGTGATATGTCACATGGTTTGGCCGCCATGTTGGATTTAAGAAAAATATTAAATAATGTTTTCTCTGGTATTTCATAAGCCATCGAAGCGAAAATTTGCAAGTGCCTTCCTCGCTCAAGTCTGCATACATGGTAAAAAAATTTTTACCTCAGAAGTCACATGGTTTGGCGGCCATCTTGGATAGAAAAATAGACCTTATCCGATTGACACGAAACTTCACACACTTGTTCGGGTCGACGATGGAAAGCAGAATTTAAATTTATGATATCATAGGTCACAAGGTTCGGCAGCCATCTTGGATTGAAAATGAATAAATTTTAAAAATCTTCTTCTCCAGAAGGGCAAGACAGATGAAGACGAAACTTCACACATATATTCCCCATGAGGTGCTTTCTCAAGTTTGTTAATTTTTTCTTGATCGGTCACATGGTTTGGCGGCCATCTTGAAAAAACCCTAAAACCTTCAAACATCTTCTTCTCCAGAAGTGCTGGTCGGATGAAGGGCAGATTTCAGAAGTATGTTCGGGACACGTAGGCGATATAAGTTTGTTAATTTCAAATTGATAAGTCACACGGTTTGGCCGCCATGTTGGATTTAAGAAAAATATTAAATAATGTTTTCTCTGGAACCGCTTAACCTAACGAATCGAAAGTTTGCAATTATCGTCTAGCATCGTGTGTGCACGCGTGGTAAAAATTATGATGTCACACGTCACATGGTTTGGCGGCCATCTTGGATAGAAAAACGCACCTTTACCGATTAACACGAAACTTCACAAACGTGTTCCAATACCCAGTTAAAAGCAGAATGTACATTTATGATGTCATAGGTCACATGGTTCGTCAGCCATCTTGGATTGAAAAATAATATCTTAAAACGTCTTTTTCTCTGAAACGACTGAACAGATCCAGGCGAAACTCCACCACTATAACCGCTTCTCCATGACGAATAAAAAGTTCTCACCCCCTTTTGAGGTACGATGCAACGTTTGGCAGCCATAGTGGATTGAAGGAAAAATATTAATTAATGTTTACTCTGGAACTACTGCATCAATAAATGTGAAACATCAGCTTTATGGTGGAACAGTCATGCGGAATGAGCGTTTGAAATTTCAACGGGATCGGGCCCAGGGTTTGGCAGCCATGTTGGTTTTAAGAAAAATATTAAATAATGTTTTCTCTGGAACTGCTTAACCTAGCGAAGAAAAAATTTGCACTTATCGTCTCCAATCGTGTTTCCACAAGTGGTGAAAATTATGACGTCACACGTCACACGGTTTGGCCGCCATCTTGGATTGAAGGATAAATATTAATTAATGTTTACTCTGGAACCGCTGCTTCTGTATATACGAAACTTCAGATTTGTAATTTAGCCGACATGCGAAACAAAAGTTTAAAATTTCAACCTTATCGGTCACGCGGTTTGGCAGCCAGAATTATTTAATTATTTGAATGTGTTCGCCAGTAATCAGGAAATTGAACGCTTTGTGCTGCCCGGTTCGTAACTCGTCTGTTCCGTGCCGTCTCGAAGCAGGCCTGTGTTTGTATCACCATTAAATAATGTTTTCTCTGGCACCGCTTATCCGATGAATGCGAAACTTTGCGACTATGATTTAAGTCTCATGTTGTATCAGTTGTGTCAAAGGCGGACGGACTGGGTACCCGGTCATCACTGCCAGCAGTTATAAAGTGGCAGTTCTAGTTTATTTAGTTGTTTGTACACAGCCTATGGCTGCTTGGCTGTATCATTTTCTGCTGGTACTCGTTTTTCAGACTTCAGGAGGATGGCAGGCTGAGTCAACCTGCCAAGGGTTAATTCAATGGTGTGAACTCAGAATCCTAAGATCTTAAGCCAGCCACCTAACAGTTAAGCCAACAGCAGGCTTCGAGGTTACAACACAATAGAAAGCTGGTAATAACAGTTGAAAGTTAAAGTGGAAAAGTATGCGTCCATTAGATCCACATTACATCATATGTTCGAGAGATGACATCGGTAATTCACGATTATATTTGCAGTTAATAGTCAACTAGTAATCAAAATGGTCTAATTGATTATGTATTTGTGATTGTAAAGCTCAGGCCAAGAACTGCACACTTGAACTTGTGTTATTTCCCATTACTCATGCTTCACCCAGTTATATATATTATAAATCACGATCAATAGTCATTGCAATGTCAATACCACATCCTCTTCAACCTTCAATCGGTGGTCTTTGTCTTCTACCACCTCCTTTCTGGTCTTGCACCCTCTGCTCTTGTCGTGCTTTGTCGCCCCACTGGTTTCTGCAGGGCTCACAAGGTCCACCATCAACCCCTTTATGGTAAACCTACCTAAATCCAGGATCATTGTTCACATCCACTCATTTGTTCCTCTTTTTTTTTACTGCCTGTGGAATGAACTTCCACATCCTCTTCAATCTCATTCCTCCCACCAGCTTGTCAAGACAGCTGTTCACCACCATCTCAGATCATCCCCAACCCAAAACCATTATTTTTTTCTTCCCTCGTTAACCCCATCCAAATTCCACCCAATTTTCCTCCTTGCAGGTTCCTTCTCCATGCATGCATGTCTGTTGTGTCCTGATCCGTTCAGTGCACTTGCTCTTCCATGAACTTTGACTATATATACAGAAAAATTTAAAAAAATTAAAAATAAAATGGGAGTCAAAGGGGTGAAGCGTTTATATCGTCATCAGGAGATTAAAACAGCACACTTGGAGGTACACACGAAGAACCATGTCTTCCAACCGGCGGTCTCAAGTCAATCACTTGACTCCAAGGCACGTTAATAAAGTTATCAGAACTCGACACTCACTTGAGTCCAAGAAAGCCAAATTATTGTATTTCTCAACATGTAATTAAGAAAATACACAACCAGTCAAAAAGTTTTAGGACATCCCTATTTTTCAGTTTTTACTGGTTACAGTTTCAAATCCAGTGAATAACCTGAAATGGTACAAAGCTAAGCGGTAAACTGCCAGAGGTTAAAAAAAATAGTTGAGATTACCAAAAACTGAAAAATAATGTAAATTTCAGAGTTGTTAAAAACAACTCCTTTTCAGGGAACAAGTAATGGGTTGGCAACTGCAGCTGTTTTGCAGCAATGGAAGTAAATTAAGGCTTGAAAGTTGATGCAAACAATTCATACAGGTGTCCCAACTTTTGTTGATTAATTACAAACACTCTGTCTGTAAAAAAGCAGTGTTCGAACAGACTGTGTTGCTTCACCCTCTGAAGCAATATTTGGACAATATTGCACTGCAGGAAGTAGTATATTGCTGTCATAATGGCGGGAAAAAGTCAATTAAGAAAAAAACAATCTTGGACCATTACAACCCTAAAGAGTGTTGGTCTTTCCTTTGGAGAATTGGCAAAGAAAACCAATGTGTCTGTGAGTTCAGTTTGCTACACCATCAAAAGGCACTTGGAAACTGGAGGAAACCCTGACAGGAAGAGGCCTGGCAGACCCAAAGCCAGAACACAATCAGAAGACAAGTTTCTGAGAGTCAACAGCTTGCGTGATAGGGAGCTTCATAGGACAGCAGCTTCAAGCACAGCTTTGCACTGGTCGAAGTAAGGAATTCTCAGTTTCAACGGAAGAGAAGACTTCGAGCTGCAGGTTTGACAGGTCGAGTGGCAATAAGAAAGCCATTGCTAAGATGGCAAAATAAGAAAAAGCGGCTTGCCTGGGCCATGAAGCACCGCCAGTGGACCACTGAAAACTGGAAGAAGGTCTCATGGACCGATGAATCAAAATTTGAAATCTTTGGTTCATCATGCAGGGTTTCTGTACGCCGTTGAGGATGCAAAAGGATGGTTCCTCAGCGTGTGCACCAACTGTCAAACATGGAGGAGGAAGCGTGATGATCTGGGGCTCTTTTGCTGGATCCAGAGTCGGCGACTTGCACAGAGTGACTGGCACCCTGAACCAAAAGGGTCACTACAGCATTTTGCAGCACCATGCAAAACCATCTGGTCTACACCTAGTTGGTCAGGGGTTCCTCCTACAGCAAGATAACGACCCAAAACATACCTCCACGCTATGTCAGAAGTACCTTGGAAGAAAAGAACAAGATGGAAGGCTTCAAATCATGGAATGGCCGGCACAGTCTCGAGACTTATACCCCATCGAGCTGGTTTGGGATGAACTGGACAGAGAGGTGAAAGCAAAGCAACCTACAAGTGCAACACATTTGTGGGAACTTCTGCAACAGTGTTGGAAGAACTTCCCGAACAATATTTGATTTCCATTCTAGAAAGAATGCCACGAGTATGTTCGGCTGTTATATCTGCAAAAGGTGGTTACTTTCATGAGTCAAAAATTTAGATTGCATTTTGTTCAACAAAACGATTCCATGATTTCTTTTTTTATCTGCAATTGTTTATTTGTTCTATGCTTTAATTTCAGAGTACATTGAAACATAAACTGCTTTAATTTCAGTAAGATCTGTAAAAATGGGGGTGTTCTAAAACTTTAGACCGGTAGTGTATATATTAAACCCCCATGCTCTTTCAGCCAAATAAAGCTGCATAAAATAACCAAGAAAAGCGACACAAGGTAAGCCTTTTACTGTTTCAAACCCTACCTGCGTTCCTCCACAGCTGCAGACAATCACAAGTAGCATATACTGTCGCCTGGTGTTGGCGTAGTGGTTAGGGTGGCGGCTTGGGATCCTTGGGTCCTGAGTTCAAGCCCCGTTGGGCCGCTGAATTAATACACCAGGAGGTTGACTCGGCCTATCATCCTTCCGAGGTCGGAAAAATGAGTACCAGTGTGCTGGTAAGGGGGACACTGCATCAGTGGCATAGCTGCGTCCCAACCAATGATGCAACCAGCAGCCACAGGCTGCACTCGATAGAGATAGAGCATATAGTGTATGTGAGAATCCTAATGCTCCACACCCCACTTAACTGCCACGTGGTTTCATCAATTGTTGGTGACACATCTGTGACAGAGTAGTACTGTGACAGGGAGTACTACCGAAGCTCCCAAGCATGTAACATGTGCAATGCCAGTGGCAGTTAACATCTAATTAACAGGACCCAATCACATCTCTCACCTGTATTTGAAGAAAATAACCAATCACCTCTCACTTAATCAATTACCCCAGGTGGCTAGGATTTCCATAATTAAACCACATGCTCTCCCAGTCAAAGAAAGTTCCTCAAAGCAAACAAGAAAAGCTACACAAGGTAAGCCCATTGCTGTTTCAAACCTTACGTGGGTTCCTCCACAGTTGCAGACATTCACAAGTAGTACTTATATGAGAATCCAAATGCTACATGCCCCCCTCAGCCACCAGATCGGTTTCATCACTTGTTAGCAAGTTATCAGCGACTGCGTGCATGTTCTTTTTGTTCTGTCAAATTTTGCAGCAAATTTTGAACAAATTTTGTTCTGTCTATGTCCTTTGGATGAACTTAGGGCTATGATCACAAATGCAATTTGTTAAAATGCTCAGCAGCAACTGGAGCATGTTTTCAAGAAGATGGAAAATCGGATTGAATGATTTATGTTGCTAAATATGGTGGCTCTGTTGAAGCCTGAAAATTTGAACTGTCTTGAATAAACACTTTAAGAATTATGTTTTCATGCACCATTTATAGAACTTTGTTTTGATGAACTCCTTGGTTGTGTTGGCAGTGTGTTTTGGGTCATCGTCTTGCTGCATAATCAAACGCCGCCTAATGAATTCGGTGGCATTTTCTTGTACATAGGCAGACAAAATGCTTCTGTACACTTCTAAATTCATTCTGCTGCTGCCATCATTGGTTACATCATAAATATAAATGAGGGAGCCAGTACCAGAGGCATCCATGCAAACCCAAGCCATGACACTACCTCTACCATGCTTCACAGATGAGGTAGATTGCTCTGGATCATATGCAGTTCATTCCTCTCTCCACACTTTCGCCTTAACATCGCTTTGGTAAAGGTTTATCTTGTTCTCATCTGCCCATAAAACGTTATTCCAGAACTCCACTGGCTTACCTCTCGACTTATTGGTAAATTCGAATCTGGCTTTCTCTTTTTGGTGCTGATGACAGGTTTGCATCTTGCAGTTTAGCCTTTTAACTCTGCTGTCGAACTTTTCTGTGAACAGTACATTGTGATGCATTCTGGAGGTTGTTGGTGATGTCACTGACAGTTGCTTCAGAGTTTTCTTCACAGCTCTGATGATTTTACAGTCATCAACTGCAGTTCATTAAAGTAATGACATGGCCGTTGTCTATTGCAAAGTACACTGGTGGTTTCTTTCTTTTTCATGATGTTCCAAATTCTTGTATTTGCTGTTCTCAATTTTTGTGCTATGGTTCGAAGTGAATTATTCTGTTCTTTCAGCTTCCAAGTTGTTTACTTTTCTTTCATCGGCAATTCTCTGGTCTTCATGTTGGTTTATGCCTTCCGACTTCTAAGGTAGACTCCCAAGGCAAAAACAAAGGAAACAACCAAGACTAGGCATTCACAGCTCTTTTACGTGTGACAAT
Source organism: Eptatretus burgeri (assembly GCF_056783735.1). Taxonomy (NCBI): domain Eukaryota; kingdom Metazoa; phylum Chordata; class Myxini; order Myxiniformes; family Myxinidae; genus Eptatretus; species Eptatretus burgeri. The sequence continues at coordinate 80,074,160 of NC_140966.1, forward strand.
CAATGCAACAAGAAACACCTGTCAGTCATTTGTTCCAATACTTGCGTTTCCCTAAAATGGTGGGACTGAACATAAAAAGTGTTATTGTTCTCCAATGTGACCCGTTGACACCTTGTATCCAGCACATACACGGTCTACCTCTTCCTCTTCTCTCATCCATACCCAGCTTGGTTGCGTCATTCACCTCATCCATCAGGCTGCATATCATTCGTTCCTTTCTCCATACTTTCACCTTTCCATCCTGCCTAAAATGTTTTAGAATAGTAAAATGTAGAGAGATGACTAAAGGCACCATTTTTCTTCTTTATTTGTAGAGTGTGTTTACTGTCAACATTATTATCGAGCGTGTCACAAAATTATATAGCATCTCTCAAATGCAGCAAAACTCTCATTATTTCACAACCATTTTATCCAAGGGAGAACTGACTAGTCTCACTGACTCGGTGATTTTAAAACTGCTGTTCCCAGTGTTGTTTACCCATGCTCTGTCTTTTCAATGCTGAGCCTCGAGCAAGGAAGTGGCACATACCATTTAAAAAATCTTTTGAATGATTCAGCCAGGGTTTGAATCATCGACCTCTAAAACACAGAGCATACAGGTCAGGTCAGGAATGGGACCATGCACCAGAGCAGCACGTCATAAGATCTAACCATTAGACCAAGTCTGGTTTTCACATATGCGTGTGTGTATAATAAATATATATATATATATATATATATATATATATATATATATATATATATATATATATATATATATATATATATATATATATACATGACACTGAACCAGTCAAAAGTTTGGACACACCGACTCATTCAAAGGGTTTTTTCCCCTTTATTTTTGCTATTTTCTACATTGTAAATAATAGTGAAGGCATCAAAACTATGAAATAACACATAGAATTATGTAGTAACCAAAAAAGTGTTAAACAAATCAAAGTATATTTTATAATTTAGATTCTTCAAAGTAGCGACACTTTGCCTTGCTGACAGCTTTGCACTCTCTCATGACAGCTTTGCATCTTGGCATTCTCTCAACCAGCTTCATGAGGTCATCACCTGGAATCCTTTTCCATTAACAGGTGTGCCTTGTTAAAAGTAAATTTGAGGAATTTATTTCCTTCTTAATGTGTTTGAGCCAATCAGTTGTGTTGCGACAAGGTGGGGTTGGTATGCAGTAAATAGCCCTTTTTGATAAAAGACCATTATTTTGTCTGCACTGAAGTAATCCATATTATGTTAAGACCAACTCAACTAAGCAAAGAGAAACGACAGTCCATCATTACTTTAAAACATGAAGGTCAGTCAATCCAGAAAATTTCAAGAACTTTGAAAGTTTCTTTAAGTGCAGTCGCAAAAACTATCAAGCGCGATGATGAAACTGGCTCTCATGAAGACCGCCACGGGAATGGAAGACCCAGAGTTACCTCTACTGCAGAGGATAAGTTTACTCGAGTTACCAGCCTCAGAAATTGCCAATTAACTGCACATCAGATTGCAGCCCAAGTCAATGCTTCACAGAGTTCAAGTAACAGACACATCTCCACATCAACTGTTCAGGAGACTACATGAATCAGGCCTTCATGGTCGAATTACTGCAAAGAAACCATTACTGAAGGAGACCAATAAGAAGAAGAGACTCCCTTGGGCCAAGAAACACGAGCAATCGACGTTCGACCGGTGGAACTCTGTCCTTTGGTCTTAGGAGTCCAAATTTGAGATTTTTGTTTCCAACCGCCATGTTTTTGTGAGACACAGAGAAGGTGAACGGATGATCGCTGCATGGGTGGTTCCCACAGTGAAGCATGGAGGAGGAGGTGTGATGGTGTTGGGGTGCTTTTCTGGTGACACTGTCGGCGATTTAATGAGAATTCAAGGCACACTTAACCAGCATGGCTACCATAGCATTCTTCAGCGATACTCCATCCCATCTGGTTTGCTCTTAGTGAGACCATGATTTGTTTTTCAACAGGACAATGACCCAAAAACACACCTCCAGGCTGTGTGTTAGGGCTATTTGACCAAGAAGGAGAGTGATGGAGTGCTGCATCAGATGACCTGGCCTCTACAATCACCCGACCTAAACCAAAAATGAGATGGTTTGGGATGAGTTGGACCGCTGAATGAAGGAAAGGCAGCCAACAAGTGCTCAGCATATGTGGGAACTCCTTCAAGACTGTTGGAAAAGCATTCCAGGTAATGACGTCATGAATCTGGTGGAGAGAATGCCAAGAGTGTGCAAAGCTGTCATCAAGGCAAAAGGTGGCTCCTTTGAAGAATCTAAAATATAAAATATACTTTGATTTGTTTAACACTATTTTGGTTACTACATAATTCCATGTGCTATTTCATAGTTTTGATGTCTTCACTATTATTCTACAATGTAGAAAATAGCAAAAATAAAGAAAGAAAAAAAACCCTTGAATGAGTCGGTGTGTCCAAACTTTTGACTGGTACTGTATGTATATATTTTTATATATGATTATGATATGATGTGATATATATATATATATATATATATATATATATATATATATATATATATATATATATATATATATATATATTTATTCGTTCTTCATATGCAATGTTGCCAAAACCAGTTCAACTTTTCTCAAGTTCTCTATTGGATAAAATGGTTGTAAAAGAATGAGTTTTTTTTTCTGCATTTTATAGATGCTATAACTTAGGGACTGTTGGAAGTAAACACACTGTACAAATACAGAAGTGAACATTCCCTTTCGTCATCTGCCTTCATTTTATTATTCTAAAACATTTTATGCAGGATGAAAGGTGGTATGTTAAGGTCAGCCGTTCGAGTTAGATGAAGATTGGTAAAGGATTGGCATTGGAGGTATAAAGCGAGGAGGGAAGGTGCTACAGGGGTTATTGGTACATATAGGGAAATTGGAGAAACGAGATAGGGACATTGTCGTGATCAATACACTTGCTGCTGCAAGTAATAAAGAAGAGGAAGGAATATATATATATATATATATATATATATATATATATATATATATATATATATATATATATATATATATATATATATATGTTAAAGATTTGCTCGTAATTATGTTTGTACCACATCCTTGCTCATTCTGTTGTTTTCATAAGTTTCCCAAAGAGTACAAAGCTAAGTGGAGGTCACAAGGCCACCCTTGCTGACTCCCAAAGGGCAGAATGTGACAATGGCTGGAGACGGCCAGATCAAGTCAGGCGTCTTGTTGAGCGAAAGCAGCCGAGAAACTGGTGCATAGTCGTTTCATGTCCCCAAGGTAATCGTATTTCCTGAAGCAAGAGTTTGTCGGAGAGAATTAAGTAGTTCGTTTTATGAGGGTACAGCGCCACACATTCAAGCCAAGCCAAATCATCAGGCCAAGCATTGTTTAATGCAATTACGGTATTGTGGATGGAAAGCTTGATTTGAACCCTGGTCCCAACGTTGCCCTGAGGCCTGTTTTGGTTCAGTCGTACATCTGCCTGATGACAATGGTGTGTCACAGTGAGTGCTGCGGTTCCAATAGTGACTGGCAGCTGGCCGGTTGCCTCTTTGTTTGCCGACAAACAGCATGCTTCAGTGTGACGGTATAACTGCAGTGGTTGTGGAGACCGCAATGCCGCAGTAATCCCCAACCATGTGATTCAGCATGAGAAGCCATCTGCTTTGCCTTAGCGGGTTTTCTGCAGTGTCATAACACTTTAGCCATGGCTGTGAAAAGTTTATCAGCTTTTAGAAATGATGTCTGCTTGGCATTGGATCCTTGTCATTGCTCAGCTGCTTTGACCACATGTTGGGGGTCAGAGGTGAACAAGAAATATGTTACATGAGACATCTTTAATTGCATAAGTGGCAGCATGGTGTAAATTCAGTGAGCTAATGGAATTAACAAAATTGAATCTGTCATGGGTTGTGCTCTTTAAGTAGCTGGTTGGTGTTTCTGCAAAGACCCAACAGTGTTTTCCTTCTTCCATAACTCTCCACTATCTTTTCAGTGCTTGCTCGTCTTGTGGTTCAATGTCTCTTTTACTCCTGCTTCCCACCACTGCATTGTCAGGATATTTTAACCTCCCACCCTTGTTCATTCTCTGAACTTCGCTGTTGTACATATAATATGAAAGGCCAGTTTACGACTGTTGTACCCAAAAGACAAAAATTAAGTTACAGCAGAATTGAGGACAACTGCTGGTTTGAGCTGTTTGTGGTTATCATCACAATCCAGTACTCGTGATGCAGAGAACACAACTTAAAATCCATGATACTGTCTTGATTTCTCCAAAATCGATTAATGTCCATGTGATCCTTGTAAAAATATTCTGATGTCTCATATGTCATGGTCTGCATATTAGTTACTAGTAAATACAACCTATCACTTCACTAATGGGAATATTAAGGGGGTGGGGTGGGGGTGGGGAGGAAGAAAGAAACGATGACAGAGGGGTGGGAGAGACAGGGATGGGGAGAGGGGAGATAGAGTGGAGGGGGGAGAGGGGAAATAGAGGGGGAGGGGAGAGTGCAGAGGGCGAGAGGAGGGGGGGAGACGGCATGAGCGGAATGGGAGGCAGTGTGAGGAAAGCGAAGGCAGTGTAAGGGGAAGGGAAGCAGTGTGAGGTGAGGAGAAGGTTAGAGCGATAATATGTGCCCAAACAGCAACATTTTCTTTTTAACCAGCAGGTTCTATATAAAACCATATGGGAGCATTAAAAAAAACCCATGCTATTTACTTTGTGAATTAAAAACTAGAGAGAGAGAGAGAGAGAGAGAGAGAGAGAGAGAGAGAGAGAGAGAGAGAGAGAGAGAGAGAGAGAGAGAGAGAGAGAGAGAGAGAGAGAGAGAGAGAGAGAGAGTATATATATATATATATATATATATATATATATATATATATATATATATATATATATATATATATATATATATATATATATATATATATATACTGGTAGATGTGACATTCAGTTTAATGACACACACATTGATGAATCACCCAGCCTGTGAAAGATTGGGATGACAGTTTATAACTGGGTTGGGATATGAACCCAGGCGAGACAGCTTAGAGCGAGTGTACGTACCTCTCAGGTACCTCTCAGCTATCCTGCTGTGATGTCAACGAAATGTTAATTTTTTTATATTTCCGTTAAATGTGGGTCCATCGCAGGCAAGTGGCCCCCTGAACATTGTTCAAGTCGATTGACATACAATATTCAGTGGCAGTGCAAAAGTTGTATCGTGCTTGCCAAATGGCTTTTGCACTGATGAAACAAATGAGAAGGAACGGTTTGATTGGCATGTGATTAGCAATCACCGAACCATAATATTGTTACGGAAATGGCCCTTATTGGACTACTAAATATAGGATTAGCTCAGATCTCCCATTAAATGCCTGTTTAGCTAGGTTGTTTGGTAAAGTGTACGTTATATGTGTGTCGGGAGGTATAAATGGCTCTTTTATTGTTTGTGCGTTGGTGGTGGAACGAGAGATCCCTCTTGTTCCTACCCCATCCTGGGAAAGGCCCCTCCCAGTCGGCTGAGGGGGTGAGGCCTGGAGAGAGGGTGTGGCTAAAGGGAGGAAGTGACGCAAGAGAGGGCGTCCTCGTGTGTGAAGAACAGACGGTTTCTCGAGGCGTGCTCGGAGTCACTTCGACGCAAGCGAACGAAGGGGGCACAGTGTTGGATCTGCCGGGAGAGACGCTGAACTGACCTGCACGTCGAGGATTCTGCCTTGAGAGGGATGGCAGCCGGCTTCAAGGCGAGAAAGAAAAGGAAAGACAGTGTTGAATCGGCCGGGAGAGAAAGCTGAACCTGAGGGTCGAGTCTGCCATCGGCCGAGAAAGAAAAGATGATTCAACAAAGAGAGGAACTGAGAGGATGAAACGGAAGTCGGGCTTCGAGGCGGGAAGGCAGGAGAGGAGACGCGGAGCCTCTGACGGTCCTTACTCACCTCACGGCTGGACACGTTGTCGATCCGCTTGCGGAGCCTGGCACCTCGGTTTGGGCCTTGTCTGGTGAACGGGCCAGGCCTGGATTTGTATGCTGAACCCTGGAGAGAGATTGGCTGAGGCCCATTGTTGATCAGGTGGACTTGTGCCGTCGACATTGCGCAGGGCCAGAGCGCACGGAGACCGCGTGTGTGAGGTCTGCGACAAAAGGACAAGCGCCATTTTGCCACGCGGCGTGGTTCGAGCTGGGAGTTCGAATAAGTGGACATCCGCCTGTTGCGAGTGACATTCGTGCTTTTTGACACTGTCCTCTCGTCCATGAAACCTCACCAAGTACTCTGTCTTGTCTTGCATGCATGCTGTTTGTCTTTGTCTGCACGTGTTGTTTAAGGCATATTTCGGTAGCGACCCCCTCGAAACCTGTAGACCTTGGTTCCCTAGTTAAGAACGGGTTGAGGATTGTTAATAAAACCATTGTTGTGAACTTTGCTTGTTTTGTGATCCCCAATGTTCCCCAATATATCTGGTTAATTCGTATGAATTTGCCGCGATGGATTAATTTGTGTCGCGTCGAGGAACGATCCGTTCGATTGGCATATAAAACCAAAAATGGTTACAGGCTGGCAGAAAACGCTCGGCATTTGACACAACCAGTCTGTAACCAGGGGTTCTAGTTCCGCAACTGGCAAGGTACAAGGATTACGTTGGTATCGCGATTGAAGGCGCGTGACCCGCGGCCTGTGCTGTGCCGGCCGGCCGGCGTTGTAGATCCCGGAGACGGCTGGAGTGGGTTGAGAATCCCTCCGTCACTGAATCCTTAACAATATTAAACATACACCACAGGGAGATGGCCAAAATTGGACAAATGAACACTTTTTTTTTAGCAGTGGGAACTGCTGCTAAGTACAATTCTGGAGCTTAAATTTTGTAATTTGGCTGTGTTTAAGAGATTCTCGAGGTTTTTGCATGTGCGGAAATGAAATAAAGCCACGAACGTTGGTGTCTCTGGTTATTGACGAGCATTGCAATGTATCCAGCGATTCATAGGTATTATGCACAAGGATTTGATAATATGAGTGAGGAAAATGAAAAAAACAAACAATCTTTATCATTAAGAAATTGTTGCGGCCTGTTCCAAGTTTAAGGCATGGTTGAGCAGGCCAAAAAAACATGGCGGCTTCAGACCCCAGCGAGGTAACCCAGGATGCACATGAAGACCCCATTGAGAGTGAGGTGGCTGATGTTGTCTGATAAATGGTATAATTAAATAAGGCCGTTAATTGTCCTCAAAAGGGGTGTTATTAGTTATGTACAGTATATGCTGTATTTGGAGGATGTCCACAATGTCTTCCGGTCTCTGTAAAATACTGATTTTCTTAAAATATGGACTGGAAATGTGTAATAGCAGTGACTATTCAACGATTCAAGAATGCATATTGGCTAGTACGCTGTCAGGGATGCATTTCATCTTGTAACCCTTCAAATGCTCCAGAAAATGTCACACAAAAGCTGAGGGAGAAATGGCAGCCATTTTCTGTAATGAAAATGACGGTGCACAAACTGATTCTGACTCCCAAAGGGCAGAATGTGACAATGGCTGGAGACGGCCCCATATGCTTTGGGGGACACTCCGCTTGAGCGATGCCACCTTAAGAGTCGGAGCGTTATCTCCTGCTTAATCACTTTGCCGGGGCTCGTGGAAACGTTTGCTCTGCACTGGTCCCAGAAGAACGTCTGTCGCACACCAACCCCGAGTGTAGATGCAGCGACAGTCAGTTAACGAGGTGCAAAAAAGAGAGGGGGAGCAGAGAGAGAGAGCAGTGGACGTGGCAACAGGTGGCGACAGTGAGAGGTAGACAGGCGAGAGGGAGTGGAGACAGAGACAGAGACAGGAAAAAAAAAACACGACGGCTTCACAATTAGCCTTTTATAAGCCCCGGGGAAAGGGTGGGGCAACGACTCGAATCGTGCCTTTCCATTGGATGCCAATGTATGTTGGGTGCCATTGCCTTAGAGGCATGTGGTTTTGCAGAACTGCAACTATATATATATATATATATATATATATATATATATATATATATATATATATATATATATATATATATATATATATATATATATATATATATATATATATATATATATATATATATATATATATATATTGTTGCGAATTTAGAAATCGATCACACTCAACATTCAGGTCCTTTATCTCAGTTATCTCGGTAAGTACGTGTTCTATAGATAGCTCGCCTTCCATTGTTTAATGGGTAAATCTATGTAAATACGCTGTTATTTATTTTAATAGTTAGGTCAGAACAACAAAGCAGAACCCTCCCATCCCGTGATTCAACAGCTGAGTCAACAGCGTAAAGAGGAATGACGGTTGGGATGGGGTTTGGGACGTTTCAGTAGAAAGCAACGTAAACAGCCCCCACCCGCGATTGCGGAGGGGGGGAGGTGGCGCACGAGGGCGAATGAGTCACGCCGGTAGCGAGGCAGGGCTGAGAGGGATAAGAAGAGGAACCTCTGCTTGGCTCGAGAGATTCCAACGGTTGTTGTTCTGGTTCTGGTTAGTCTTGGGTTAGTCTTCGGTAAGCCTTCGGGGTTCATCGGGCTCGTGTTCTGGTGGCTTTTGTTCTGCTTGGTGGAGCTGGTTGCTCTGCCTCGTGGCCTCATCTTGGTTTGGCTGGCTCTTCTTGGTGCGTGGAGATCTTCACGGTCTCTGCTTGGTTCCCGGTTTGGTGCGACTTCTTGGCCTCATCTTGGTCGGTGGTTCTTTGGGGAAGTGACGCATCGGGTCGGGAAGGATCAGCGCCTTGTCTCACCAGCACGTGGTCCGGAGCGTGAGGGGATCCACCGGAGCTCGGAGAGGATCGCGGCTCGCAGTGATTGGATCCAGCTCGCCCACACTGGTGCTCAGTCTGAACAGCTTGAAGACCACATGAGGTGGAAAGGTCCGAGGCAGTCCCTGGGCTTCAGCTCATCTGTCCCTCTGAGCTGAATTCCGCATTAAAGGCATCAGCCACCATTTCTTCGGTGTGTGCGTGTGTGTGTGTGCGCGCGCGCGCGCGCGCGTATGTGTGTCCTGGGCCCATCTAACAAGTAGAAAACAGTTAAGTGATTTGTTCGCTGTATATACTTGCATTTATTGTATTCGGTATAGTTCTGCTCTTTTGTGTTCCCTAGCTCCCCATTATTACTGTATAAATAAACCCCAATTGTTAAATGTATTAGCTCGTTTTTTGTTTCTTGCATTGGCTCGACATGACACGTGTTTGAGGATTAGTGTTGGTAACTTGTTCATTTGATCCAGCCCAACTTTGGTAATTCCGCTCGGTTACGCCGGATCCGAGTCGGCGATAGCGACTCGATTCGGACAAAGTCAGCCGAGGGTGAACTTCCCCGGTAGTCGGACCACGTGTGTACTTAGGTAAATTGAAAAGTTGGCAATCGACCCTATCCCACGTGGTCTATCCATTGGCGAACTTCGTTCCAGTCAGGACCTGTCCACTCCGGACTTATCCGGGGCGACGACCTTTACATACCGGGCGATCGGTTGAGCCAGCTCGCGGCTCCATCTCGCGGTCGTGCTCACGGTCGACTCCCCGGCCCCGTAACTATATATATATATATATATATATATATATATATATATATATATATATATATATATATATATATATTTCCAGCAATCTGTGTGTGTGTCTGTCTGTCTGTCTGTCTGTCTGTCTGTCTGTTTGTCTGTTTGTCTGTTTTTCGGCGACCGCAGTTTCTCGCTGACCGCCGGTCCGATCGGATTGAAAGCTGCTCGGAATATTGCCCGGGCCCCGCAGATGTGCCTTTTTGAGGTTTGATGTCAATCGGACGAGCGGTTCCCAAGTTACGGCCATTTATCTGTCGACCAATGACAAGACACGGTGCTATGACATCACGAATGACGTCACAATTAGTGTTTATTCATTTATTTATTTATTTATTTATTTATTTTTTTGCACGATTGACAGTCCGATCTGATTGAAACTTGCCAGGAATATTTCTGGGGACCCGCGGATGTGCCTTTTCGAGGTTTGATATTAATCGGATAAGCGGTTCCCAAATTACGGCCATTTATCTGTCTACCACTGACAAGACATGGTGCAATGACATCATGAATGGCATCACAATTAATGTTTATTTATTTATTTTTTGTGAATACATTTACAAAGAGAGGGGTGAGAGAGGAGGGGGGGGAGAGAGGAAGGGGGAGAGAGGAAGGGTGAGACTAGGGGGGCGAGAGGTGGCGAGAGAGGGGGGTGAGAGGAGGGGGAGAGAGGAAGGGTGAGACTAGGGGGAGAAAGGGGGGCAAGAGAGGGGGAGAGAGAGGGGGCGAGAGAGGGGGATGAGAGAGAAGGGGCGAGAGAGGGGGATGACAGTGAGGGGCGAGAGAGAGGGGGCGAGAGAGAGAGAGAGTGGGCGAGAGAGGGCTGCACATACTGGCACTCACCTATGGGCCTGTACTAGTGTATATATATATATATATATATATATATATATATATATATATATATACACACACACACACACACACACACACACACACACACACACACACACACACACACACACACACACACACACACACACACACACACACACACACACACCACCGGTCATAAGTTTTAAAACACCCCCAATTTTCCAGTTTTTATTGAAACTTAAGCAGTTTAATGCTACAATGTACTCTAAAATTAAAGCATAGAACAAATAATCAATTGCAGATAAAAAATAAATCATGGAATCGTTTTGTTGAACAAAATGTAATCGAAATTTTTGACTCATCAAAGCAGCCACCTTTTGCAGATAGAGCAGCCGAACATACTCATGGCATTCTTTCTGCAATGCAAATCAAATATTGTTCGGAAAATTTTTCCCAACACTGTTGCAGAAGTTCCCACAAATGTATTGCACTTGTAAGTTGCATTTGCTTTCACCCTTCTGTCCAGTTCATCCCAAACCAGCTCGATGGGGTTTAAGTCTGGAGACTGTGGTTAGGTGGCCATTCCATGATTTGAAGCTGACCATCTTGTTCTCTTCTCCAAAATTAGTTCTGACATAGCCTGGAGGTGTGTTTTGGGTCGTTATTTCTGTAGGATGAACCCCTGACCAACTCTGCATAGACATGGCACTGCAAAATGCTGTGATAGCTTTTTTGGTTCAAGGTGCCAGTCACTCTGTGCAAGTCACCAAAACTCTGGATCCAGCAAAAGAGCCCCAGATCATCACGCTTCCTCCTCCATATTTGACAGTTGGTGCCACATACTGAGGAACCATCCTTTCGCCAACTCGACGGCGTACAAAAACCCTGCTTGATGAACCGAAGATTTCAAATTTTGATTCATCGGTCCATAAGACCTTCTTCCAGTTTTCAGTAATCTACTGGTGGTGCTTCATGGCCCAGGTAAGCCTCTTTTTCTTATTTTTGCCATCTTAGCAATGGCTTTTTTTTAGTGCCACTCGACCTGTCAAACCTGCAGCTCGAAGTCTTCTCTTCACAGTTGAAACTGAGACTTCCTTACTTTGACCAGTGTTAAGCTGTGCTTGAAGCTGCTGTCCTGTGAGCCGCCTATCACGCAAGTTGTTGAGTCTCAAAAACTTATCTTCTGATTGTGTTGTGGATTTGGGTCTGGCAGACCTCTTCCGGTCAGAGTTTCTTCCAGTTTCCAAGTGCCTTTTGATGGTGTCGGAAACTGTACTCACTGACACCTTGGCTTCTTTGCAATTTCTCCAAAGGAAAGACCGACACTTTTCAGGTTATTAAGGTCTATCTGTCTTCGTTTGTTAATTGTCTATTTCTCACCATTATGAGAGCAATATACTACTTCCTGCAGTGCAATATTGTCCAAATAATTCTTCAGAGGATGTAGCAACACAGTCTGTTCCAATACTGCTTTTACACAGACAGAGGGTTTGTAACTAATCAATCAAAGTTGGGACACCTGTAGGAATTGTTTGCATCAACTTTTAATGTTTAATTTACTTCCATTGCTGCAGAACAGCTGCAGTTGCTAAGCCATTACTTGTTCCCTGAAAAGGGTATATTTTAACAACTCTGAAATTTACATTATTGTTCAGTTTCTGGTTACCTAAACATCGTTTTTTTAACCTCTGGTCGTTTACCGCTTAGCTTTGTACCATTTCTGGTTATTCACTGGATTTGAACTGCTTAAATTTAAGTAAAAACTGGAATAATGGGGGTGTTATTAAACTTTCGACCAGTCATATATATATATATATATATATATATATATATATATATATATATATATATATATATATATATATATATATATATATATATATATATAGTTGGGCACAATTATCTTTAATATCCCAGGCTAGGTCATAAAAAACGATTAAACTATGGAATGTATGGTTATAATAATGCCTTCTGCTGAGGTATAAAAACATGAATTAAAGTTATGAGGTTGATAAACACTTTTTTGAGATATTTTTGTTGAGGTCGAACCAAGGTTGGTCATAAAATGGACATGGTCTGGAAAACATTGGCCTGAAAATAGTACTGATATATACAGGGGGCTCTAAATCTGTACAGGAAGAACTTTGTACCAGAAAAGTTTACGTGTTAATGTTTCTTCACAAAGAACACAGTGTGCCGTAGCTAGCTTTTAACATGGATAGTTGCAAATACACGTTGTTCCTTGCTGTGCACATTATAGTGCATGCAAACGCACTTTAAAAGCTCAACCTTTTGTTCATGGAAATGTTTGCAAACTCCTCCCAACAACCCAAGGACAAAACACGACGAGGAAGGGAAGGTTTGTTCAATCAAAGTTATCCCAGATCCATACTCTTCTGTGTTCGTCCATTCAAAGTAACGACATTGTCATGCATTGTCTGCCCCGATGTATTTGAGGCACAAGTACAGATTCATCAAACATCACAGATGTTCATTTGAATTTTACTGGCTTTATGTGTTCACAATATTGTCACGTGTTTTCATACATACTGTTCTGTAGAGATTGGATTTCTGCCCTGCCTTCTCTGGAGGGAACAAAAACGTTTGTGGGGAGCTGTTTGCCAGGTCACGTGATAAGTCCCCCACGGCAAGTGCAGCCTTGGCCTGAGGCTGAGACACGTGGAACAAGGCCTTCTCTGTGCTGCTGGCTGGCTCTTCCCCCTCATCCGGTAAACCTGCTTTCCACCGACATGCAGGTGACAAACTCAGTACATAGTGCATTCACAAGTGGATTTGGTACTTGAGAACAAATTTGCTGCGTCACATGGTGCGCGCGCGCACGCACGCACACACACACACACACACACACACACACGTATATGTATGTATATATATATATATATATATATATATATATATATATATATATATATATATATATATATATATATATATATATATATATATATGCATGGTGTTGGCTTCATAGTTCGTGTGGTGGGCTTGGGATCCGAGAACCCTGAGTTCAAATCCCACACGGCTGTTGAATTAATACCAGGTGAGGTTGACACTGCCACTCATCCTTCCGAGGATGGCAAAATGAGTGCCAGTATGCTGGTTTCCTGTGTTGGAGTGGCGACTCATTCTGGATTGTACTCAATGGCAAAGGAGACTGTTTCGGCAGCACCAACACTATACATAGAGTATGCTCCCGATTTATATATATATATATATATATATATATATATATATATATATATATATATATATATATTGTACATATAAATAAATGGAATCTTCTCATTCTCTTCTAGCTGAAGAGAACTGCATCAATAAACCATGAAAGGCTATGCAAGGTAAGCCCTTTGCTGTTTCAAACCCTTCCCAGAGATCCTCCACAGCTGTAAAAACATTCACAAATAGTACATACGTGAGAATCCCAATGCTACATACACCCCTTGAGCTGCTGGACCGGTTTCATTGCATGTTGGCTTATCAGCGACCGCACAGACAAAAACATGCACCACCGAGGAAGCATGTACTAAGTCTAAATGTTGGATAGAAGAGCATGGCAGGAGTCAAGTTATTTGTAAATCATAACCACCTGTGTTTCATTGATTAGGTAAGAGCTAATTGGTTTTTACCCCCATTCACTGGTGAGAAGTGTGGGTGGGTCTTTGTTTTTCATTTATATATTGACTGCTTTTGTCATTTACATGTGGTATATGCATGGGAGCCTCAGTGGTGCATGTTTCTGACTGCACTGTCACTAATGATGCACCAATACATGATGAAACCGGTCTGGAAGCTGAAGGGGTGTGTGGCATTGGGATTCTCATGTGTGTACTATTTGTGGATGTCTACACAGCTGTAGATAAACTCTGGGAAGGGTTTGAAACAGCAAAGGGCTTACCTTGGTCAGCTTTCTTGGTTGCTTTATGCAGCTTTTTCAGCTGGACAAGAATGGGATTAGTTGATTTATTTATATATTCCTAGCCACCTGGAATATATTGATTACATGAGAGCTAATTGGATTTTTCCCTACATTCTTAGGTTAAAGATGTGAGTGCGTCACTTTTTCATATATGTGGAGGATAGGAAATACAACACAAACAAACTTTCCTCTATTTCTGGGGTTTTGACTCAACCTGTACATATGTATATACTGCGCGCACGCACACACGCACACACAACCACTGTCCATACACTTCAACTTTGCAACACATTCAATTAAAAATGAATGCCTGTAATTGTTCCCCCACTTTTTAGAACAAAAAAGTATTTTTTTCAACAGCCCAATAAGATTAATGATGTACCTTTATCACAATGTGGTTTATTGTTGATATTTCAGTAAAAAATATAGGGGAAGGAGTAAAATGCACCCATTATAGAGGGGGTAGGGGGTCTAACCAATGTGTACTGGGGGTCCACACATGATGGTGCAGAGGCAACACACTTACTTTTGAGATGTCTAGTCGATTTTCGACCCAGTTCGATTCACGACCCAGTTCAAGACTGTCTGATTGGTGCTTGATGGGCAAGAAGTTGCACCTGAAATTTCTCCGTCCCTCGAAGGGACATTAAGCCGGATGTCCCGTTTGCTGGCATTGGTTGGTAAATGCTTTAAGATCCCACGTTGTCTTTCGTGAAGAGTAGGCAAGTTTTTGCCTGCACTCTTAGCAAATGCCTGTCCGCCTTCCTGTTAGTTCAATATTTTGGCCAAAATTCTTGCCCAGCTGAAATCCCATGGTGGGAATAATTGGGGTCATCAAAGAAGTAGTAGTAGTAGAACCAACGTGTCCTGTGCGAGATGGGCTCATGGACAAGCTTCTATTAATCAGAGGTCATGCGGTTAATTTACTAGATCTAAAATAGAAATATCATGAAACCTATTAAACACATCCTCTAAACTATTTAATATTTTTCTTACAAGAAACTCTTTGAGTTTCCTATTCCTAAAGTGTCTCGGTACGTATTCTTTCATACTTTCAATCCGGACTCGTTCTGTTTGCTTGGTACTTGTATAACTCATGCACCTGTACATATTCCAATGAAATGGATCCATAAAATATGTTGCTGGAAAGGCGCTCGGTAGGTTGGAAACCTACCTCTGCCAGGCTGAAGTTTATTTTTTGTATCAGACTGATAGGCTGGATCTGGATCTTCACCAACATCTCATCAATTGTTCCTTGTCACACACCCAAACTGCCCACTAAGTTTTGTCCGAATCTGTTCATAATTTTAAAGTGTTATCCTGCTTACAGACAACCAGACAGACATGAAAACATAACATCCGCCCACCTTCGGTGGTGGAGGTAATAACTACAAATTGTAAATGTATCATTTCAATGAAAATTCGAAGCTCCACGTCTATACAAGATGTAATTGCATAAAAAAAAAAACACATCAGAAGAAATATTTACTATTCCTCCAGGAATGACAATATTTATTTGCTTCAAAGTACTTATTCAAATCCGTCTGCAAATGTAAAACATGGATAATTTCCAACATGCTCAGGGTGTAACACCAGGCCACGTTGATCAAAACTACTGTTGTGGTTACAGCTGTTTCTCAGCATGATCCAGATATCAAGCCTGGGGATTGTAGGAAGTTAAGTGTTACACATGATTGATGGTTTTAAACTCGAATAGTTAAGTTTTGAAAGTTGTGAGAAATACAAAAAAATATTCTGTGGATTTTACTACACTGTCTCAACCCATGGGAGATCTCTGCGATTGTACTTATACAGGTATTATATAATAATAGACAATGAGATGACAGGAGAAGACAGTATACCGTATTTTTAAAGTGAATAACAAGGAAAGGAGGACAAAAAAATAATCACAACATGTTATGGAATTGGAACCTGGGATCAAAGCATGAGACGGGAGCTCAGATGGGAGCTACAAGCAAGCGAAATGAACTCATCGTTTGGTAGAAGGGTCATCAAAACGACAAGTGATGGAAAAGTTGTAATGCTAAGCGAATGCATTTGAAACTAGAACGACCACTTGGTAGAGTGCATACCTCTGTCAGGCTGAACAGGTTACATTTTGTTTCCCACTGATAGACCGCGTTATTCCAATTGACTTGTTCTTGGTACCCAACAAACTCCTCCACCTACTTTTGTCATAACTCGTCCACAACATTTCAGATATCATGCTATGTATCCTTTTTGGCCCTATCGCTCAATGGTGAAGAATCACTGAAAAAATGTAGTATTTGGATCTTCACCAAACCCGAATCTCTTCATCCTTGTCACACACCCAACCTCTCCACCAAGTTTCATTTGAATCCATCCTCAACATTTTGAGGTATCCTGCTCACAGACAGACAGATAGACAGACAGATAGACAGACAGGGGTGAAAACATAACCTCCATCATTACAGGGAGATTAAGACATATCAATATCAGGGCAGATATGTTTTTTCATGTCCACAGACATTTTTGTTGACAACAGACAAATTAGCACAGTTTCTACAGACAATTTCAACAGTTAAATTAGCGCAGATACGAATCTGTGATCCATCATGAGCTTTGTGCCCAGACAGGAAGGCCAAACAAGTTCAGTGAGTTTTTCACTTGTTTTGAATATTTTTTTGAAATCAAAATACCCGGTCTGTTAACTGCAACACATTCATTATGGTGGATGGAGGTTGTTTTCACGCTCGTCTGTTTCTTTGAGCAGGATATTCAAAAAGTTGCGGACGGATTCGGACGAAATTTTGTGGACAGGTTGGGTGTTTGACAGGACGAATTGATTCGATTTTGGTGAAGATCCAGATCCGAATACTGTAATTTTTAAGTGATTCTTCATCAATGAGTGATGGTGTTCTTAACGATATGTGGCACCGTATCTCGAAAAGTTGCGGACGGATTTGAACGAAACTTGGGAGACAGGTTGGGTGTGTGGCAAGGAATAATTGATTCGATTTTGGTGGAGATCCGAATCCAGATCAAAGAAACTTTGAATTTTTTTAAAATGATTCTTCACTTTTGAGAGATTGGGCAAAAAACGACATTTAGCATGATATCTCAAACAGTTATGGACAGGTTATTACACAACCTGGAGGACGAGTAGGGTAGATGAGAAGAACAAGCTGATTCGATTTTGGAAGGCCAGATGCTGATCTGGCCTATCAGTGGGATACAGAACCTAGACTGTTCAGCCTGGTTGAGGTATGTGCTCCACTGAGTGCCATTCTATTTCTGCATGATGCATGCACAAGGTCCACTATGAGCCTGAGATGATTGCTTAAAGTAAAACACATTGCCTCTAGGTCTCCAGGACACGTAGATCACGGAAGTTCTAATTACGTTCACGTTGAATTGAATCTAAATCAAGGTCGTTGGTTCAAGCTTAGCTGGACCTAAGGAGGAGAAAAAAGGCAGGTACACCACAAAAGGTATGCATGCAACATGCAAAGACAGGACAATCGTATTGAAAATCACGTCTGAAGGACGGCATGCTTCATGATGCAGCCGCCAATGCCGTTACTACACCAGAACGGAAATTTAACCTGGTTGCAATTATGCCAGGATTTACTTTCGTTTCCCTTTCCAGCAACATACGGTGCTTATGGGCCGGGGCCACTATGGAAAAGCAGCATTGCAGTCAATTCGGGCCTTTGTTTTAAATCAATAGAGTGTAATGGCTAAACTCAACCCACGGTCCACCGGCTGGTCTTTTGTTAGCCCGATACGGGAGATTATACATGGAGAAAAAGTTCCCAAAAAACCAGCACTCATCGTTGTCGCATGAATATGATCCGGTCGCTGACAAGATGGACACCAGGTCAAGCATGATCTGTAGTTCTGTAGCCATGTAATCCACCGCGAGCGGTTTGATGATAAAAGCCACAAATCCTGAGATTTGGAACAGACAGACTGCCAAGCAGGTGTGGTTTGCCTACCAAACGTAGGTCTGCTTTAGTTTCCTGGCAACTCACCGCCATCAGCCATATCGTGAGGAAACCAGCGGCCGACACAATAGGCCCACTTCCATGAATTGAGGGACGTTCTCTGTGAAATCGCTCACCATAGCCCCTGTGGATTTCCCAGCGCTGGTTTGCCCATGAGATGCCGCCGTTTCATGGAAATGCAATTCTCTCTGTGATTCCTAAGATAAAGAGCCATACACCGCAACCAAACTGTGACCTTCGATGTATATTTTATATCTTAGGATTCAGGATGGGGCCTTAGTTTAAAACTGGCATCCTGAACTGGCCATAAAACTGACTGGCCTTAAAACTTAATATGGCCTTAATACTGGCCATAAAACTGACATGAGTCTTAAAAACGATTACGGCAATCTACGATATAATCAGCTCTAATGTATGATATCCACAGTATAAACTAAAAAGCATCTCATAATGCAAAGCCGTCCGCATCCACTTTCTACTCGAACTAAAGTTGATGAAAACGACAGTTAAAAAAAAAAAAAATTGTACATTTTATTAATTCGTATTCTCCGCAATCTCATAATACAGGTTTGTTGAAGATTTGATGACGAAGCTCGATTGGTTAATAATGTTATGGCCTGCACATACACAGTGAATCTCAATGGTAAACAAGGATTTCGATTAAAACATTTATTGCTGGTCCCAGAATTACACAGATGACGTCATCATGACAACCCTTTATTCCCCATTTGGGAGTAGAACGAGATGTGCCAAGTTTCAAATTTTTCCGATCGGCGGTTTTAGAGATGTAATTTATATATATTTTTTGCGTTTAATTCAGATAGCTGCCATACCATGCAACCGATGACATCACAATTTTCGCAAGAATATTCTCCATGGGGGCTTGCTCCTACTCTGAAAATTTTGTCAATCAGCCAAGTGGTTGCTGAGAAAAAAAAAACAATTGGAAAAAAATAATAGAGCAAAAAAGGCCAAAAAAGGGTCAAAGAATAACGATAAAAACGAGAAGGGCACTCGGTGGAGCACATAACTTCGCCACGTAATTCTTGATCCACGAGAATATATAGGGTTCAATACATTTTTGAAATATCATGATATATACAGTGCGGGATCGTTTTCGTCCTATAAATGGTGAATAATCACTTTAAAAACTAAATAATTCTCGTATCCAGATCCAGATTCGGATCTTCACCAAAATTGAATCAATTCGTCCATGCCACACACCCAGCATGTCCACCAAGTTTCATCTGAATTCGTCCACAACTTTTTGACATATCATGCTATACGAGGTCCATCTAAAAAGTAACGGGACTGACTTCACAGAAATTTTATTCCAAAACATATTGTTACAAATTTGGAATTCAATTGCACACAACATACAGGTTCCTTTAGTCAGCTATGTCGATAAGTGCTTGTTCCCTAGATAGCTCACCTTCCATTGTTTAAATGTTCAGAAATTGATTAGATGCGCTGCGGATCGATTTAATAGTTAGGGAACGAACAATGGAGACGTCCCTCCCCTCTCCTGTGAAGAGGAAGAACCACCCTGCCGTCCCGTGATTCATGATGTCACAAACTCCCTCCCACCCGTGGTTGAGCGGGGGATGGATCACGAGGGCATGAGTCATGCCGGGCGTGAGGGAGGGGGGTGAAGAAGGATAAGAGGAGATCTTTTCTTTGTTCGTGTTTGGAGTTGAGTAGTAAGCTTTTTGCTTCGGCAGAGAGTAGTCGCTCAGCAGACCTTGGGGTCCTGTTTGGCTTGGGTTAGGCTTGAGGCCTTCGGAAGCTTTTTGCTTCAGCTGGTTCAGTGAGCTTCGGCTTCTGCTTGGCTCGGGAGAGCTTTTTGCTTCGAGCTGCTTTGCTTGGAGGAGAGTTGAGCCGGTCGCTCGGCTCGAGCTGCGAGTGGTGGCTTCTTCTTCTTCTTGGTTTGTGGAGCTCTTTGTTCTCCATTTTGGTTCCCGGCTTTGTGCGACTCATCGGCCTCTTCTTGGAGGTGTTTCCTCGGGGAAGCGACGCACCGACGGGAAGGATCGGCGCCTCGTCTCACCAGCACGTGTTGAGAAGCGCCGGAGTATTCGCGGGAGCTCGGGAAGGATCGCAGCTCACAGCGATTGGATCCAGCTCGCTCTCGCTGTTTCCTGGGTCCGAAAAACTTGAAGACCACACGAGGTGGAGAGGTTCGAGATAGGCTCTGGGTTTCAGCTCACCTGTCCTCTGAGCTGGAGCTCGTTATTAAAGGCCTCTGCCACCATTTTTTGGGTGTGCTTGTGTGCGTCCGTGTGTCCATGGGCCCATCTAATAAGTCGGAAATTGTTAAGTGCTTTGTGTGCTGTAAATCTTTGTATTGCATTTCATAATGTCAGAATAGTTCTGCTCTTACATGCTTCCCTAGTTCCCCATTATTATTAATAAATACCCCAATTGTTAAATATTTTCAGCTCGTCGCGTACATTCCCTCATTGATTGAGCATTTCGTGTGTTGGGAGTTCGAAAGCCGTTGGTTTGCTGTAAAAGGGAGACATTTGGACCGACGGTTTTCGGCGATTAAGCCGCTCGGAATCGCGCACGGGACAGGTTCGCCTCGGCGGTTTGTTCCGTACGAGTTCTGTCGAGGGTGGAATACCCCGGTAGTTGGATCACGTGGGTATTTAGGTACATTGAAGATTGGCAATCGACCCTACCCCACGTGATCTGCCGATTGGCGTATTTCAGTTGTTGTACAAGGACCCGTCGCTCGGAGTTATCCGGGCGGCAATCTATATTCCGGGTGATCGGTCGGGCCGACTCGACTTGCGGGTCCGTTCAGAGCGGTCAGTTGGTGGACAACACCGGCACCGTAACAATGTATTGAAATCACAGCTTGTCCCCTTCAAAATAGTTTCACTCCAGTCTCACACACTTGTCCATCCTTTTCTTTCATGCTCCGATGCACCCCCGGAAGGCTTCATCTGGAATCCTCCGTAGCTCCGTCGTCACGGCTCTTTTGATGGCCTCCACATCAGGAAATTGGGTCCCCTTGATCACCCCCTTGAGATTGGGGACCATCCTTGCACACACCTTGCGCATTTCGAGATTTTCAGTGATGATGCTCCAGACAGTGTCCTTGTTGATTGAAAGTTTCTCAGCAATCATCCGCACCATGAGTCAATGATCTGTGCTCACCATTTGCCTCACACGCTCGATGTTGTTCGCCGTTCTGCTCGTTGAAGGTCTTTCAGATCGTGGATCGTCTTCAACCTCCTCCCGTCCCTCTTTCAACCTCTTGTGCAATTCAAGTGCATATGCACGTGACATCGTTGCTTCCCTGTTGACTTGTACTGCAGCATTGTGAAGGATCCGGAAGGTGTTTTGCCAAGCTTTGCAAGAAACTTCAGATTGGCTCTCTGCTCACGACTCACAGCGCGATGACTCAGACTAGACCAGTGTTTCTCAAGGTGGGGCGTGGAAATATTTTGGTGGGGCATGAGGATTCAGAATTAATGAATCAATACATGATCGCTTTCATAGCTTTGCCTTTTAAACACATATGTAGTATATACTGTAGTGCCTCCAATCATGGTGGGGCGTAGGATTTTTTTGAAAATCAAAGTGGGGCGTGGGACAAAAAATGTTGAGAAACACTGGACTGGACAATGTGTAAAACACGACCTGCAAAAAATCACACAATGAACGCAGTCAACCATCACCAATCATATGTATTTCTGGAATGTTGCGAAAGACTGTGACGCAACCCGTTAATTCAAGTTGTGTAAGTGGAGCACACAGCAGGCTCAGTCCCGTTACTTTTTAGACGGACCTCGTGAATCATTTTTGGCTCGATCTCTCAATGGTGAAGAATCACTTTAAAAATATAATAGCAGCCGGATCTGGATCCGGATCTTCACCAAAATCGAATCAGTTCGTCATTGTCACACACCGAACCGAACCTGTCCACAAAATTTCCATCCGGATGCATCCACAACTTTTTGAGATATCCTGTTGATTACAATAATTGATTTATTGATTGATTAATTGCACAATTAAAATACATAAATAACAATCGAAAATAATTCATTTATATATCGATTGGCTAATAGCATACCTTCACCACCACTGTTTCATCCGAATCTGAAACTTTGTCATAACTCGTCCATAACTTTTTGAGATATCATACTGTATCTGGTTTTTGGCCCCATCTCCCAATTGTGAGGAATAACTCAAAAAAAGTTATCGTATCCGGATCCGAATCTTCACCAACATATCCTGATCACACACCCAACCTGTCCACCAAGTTGCGTGTGAATCCATCCATAACTTTTTTCAGATATTGTGCTTTTTATCGTTGTTGGCCCTCCCTCTCAATGGTGAAGAATCACTTGAAAAATTCTCGAATCCGGATTCGGATGTTCACCAAAATGGAAACAAATAGTCCTTCCCACACACCCAGTATGTCCACCAATATTCATCGAAATCTGCCAACAACTTTTTGAGATATCAAGAAAAATCATTTTTAGCCCCATCTCTGAATGGTGAAAAATCAGTTAATTAATTAAATAACTCTCGTATCCAGATCTGGTTATGGATCTTCAACAAAGTTAAGCGTTTGGTTATGAAGGGTGATTTGGTGATGCTGCGTAGTTTGGTGATGCTGGGTTGTTTGGTTATGATGGGTGGCTTGGTTATGAAGGGAAGCTTGGTGAGGATGAGTGGCTTGGTTAGGAAGGGTGGCTTGGTTATGATGGGTGGTTAGTTATGAAGGGTGGCTTGGTTAGGAAGGGTGGCTTGGTTATGATGGGTGGCTTGGTTCTGAAGGGTAGCTTGGTTATGATGGGTGCTTTGGTTATGAAGAGTGCCTTGGTTATGATGGGTGGCTTGGTTATGGTGGGTGGCTTGGTTATGAAGGGTGGCTTGGTTATGATGGGTGGCTTGGTTATGATGGGTGGCTTGGTGATGAAGGGTGGCTTGGTTATGATGGGTGGCTTGGTTATGAAGGGTGGCTTGGTTATGATGGGTGGCTTGGTAATGAAGGGTGGCTTGGTTATGATGGGTAGTTTGGTTATGATGGGTGGCTTGGTTATGATGGGTGGCTTGGTTATGAAGGGTGGCTTGGTTATGAAGGGTGGCTTGATTATGATGGGGGGCTTGGTTATGATGGGTAGTTTGGTTATTATGGGTGGCTTGGTTATGATGGGTATTTTGGTTTTGATGGGTTGTTTGGTTATGAAGGGTGGCTTGGTTATGATGGGTGGCTTGGTTATGAAGGGTGGCTTGGTTATGATGGGTGGCATGGTGATGAAGGGAAGCTTGGTTATGATAGGTGGCTTGGTTATGATGGGTGGCTTGGTTATGAAGGGTGACTTGGTTATGATGGGTGGCTTGGTTATGAAGGGTGGCTTGGTTATGATGGGTGGCATGGTTATGAAGGGAAGCTTGGTTATGATGGGTGGCTTGGTTATGGTGGGTGGCTTGGTGATGAAGGGTGGCTTGGTTATGATGGGTGGCTTGGTTATGATGGGTGGCTTGGTTATGAAGGGTGGCTTGCTTATGATGGGTGGTTAGTTATGAAGGGTGGCTTGGTTAGGAAGGGTGGCTTGGTTATGATGGCTGGCTTGGTTCTGAAGGGTGACTTGGTTATGAAGGGTGGTTTGGTTATGAAGGGTAGCTTGGTTATGAACGGTAGCTTGGTTATGAAGGGTGGCTTGGTTATGATGGGTGGCTTGGTTATGAAGGGTAGCTTGGTTATGATGGGTGCTTTGGTTATGAAGAGTGCCTTGGTTATGATGGGTGGCTTGGTTAGGGTGGGTGGCTTGGTTATGAAGGGTGGCTTGGTTATGATGGGTGGCTTGGTTATGATGGGTGGCTTGGTGATGAAGGGTGGCTTGGTTATGATGGGTGGCTTGGTTATGATGGGTGGCTTGGTTATGAAGGGTGGCTTGGTTATGATGGGTGGTTAGTTATGAAGGGTGGCTTGGTTAGGAAGGGTGGCTTGGTTATGATGGCTGGCTTGGTTCTGAAGGGTGGCTTGGTTATGAAGGGTGGTTTGGTTATGAAGGGTAGCTTGGTTATGAAGGGTAGCTTGGTTATGAAGGGTGGCTTGGTTATGATGGGTGGCTTGGTTATGAAGGGTAGCTTGGTTATGATGGGTGCTTTGGTTACGAAGAGTGCCTTGGTTATGATGGGTGGCTTGGTTATGGTGTGTGGCTTGGTTATGAAGGGTGGCTTGGTTATGATGGGTGGCTTGGTTATGATGGGTGGCTTGGTGATGAAGGGTGGCTTGGTTATGATGGGTGGCTTGGTTATGAAGGGTGGCTTGGTTATGATGGGTGGCATGGTAATGAAGGGTGGCTTGGTTATGATGGGTGGCTTGGTTATGAAGGATGGCTTGGCTATGAAGGGTGGCTTGGTTATGAACGGTGGCTTGGTTATGATGGGTGGCTTGGTGATGAAGGGTGCCTTGGTTATGAACGGTGACTTGGTTATGATGGGTGGTTAGTTATGCAGGGGGGCTTGGGTAGGAAGGGTGTCTTGGTTATGAAGTTTGGCTTGCTTATGATGGGTAGTTTGGTTATGATGGGTGGCTTGGTTATGATGGGTGGCTTGGTTATGAAGGGTGGCTTGGTTATGAAGGGTGGCTTGATTATGATGGGTGGCTTGGTTATGATGGGTAGTTTGGTTATGATGGGTGGCTTGGTTATGATGGGTATTTTGGTTTTGATGGGTTGTTTGGTTATGAAGGGTGGCTTGGTTCTGATGGGTGGCTTGGTTATGAAGGGTGGCTTGGTTATGATGGGTGGCATGGTTATGAAGGGTAGCTTGGTTATGATGGGTGGCTTGGTTATGATGGGTGGCTTGGTTTGAAGAGTGCCTTGGTTATGATGGGTGGCTTGGTTATGGTGGGTGGCTTGGTTATGAAGGGTGGCTTGGTTATGATGGGTGGCTTGGTTATGATGGGTGGCTTGGTTATGATGGGTGGCTTGGTGATGAAGGGTGGCATGGTTATGATGGGTGGCATGGTTATGAAGGGTAGCTTGGTTATGAAGGGTGGCTTGGTTATGATGGGTGGCTTGGTTTGAAGAGTGCCTTGGTTATGATGGGTGGCTTGGTTATGGTGGGTGGCTTGGTTATGAAGGGTGGCTTGGTTATGATGGGTGGCTTGGTTATGATGGGTGGCTTGGTTATGATGGGTGGCTTGGTTATGATGGGTGGCTTGGTTATGATGGGTGGCTTGGTTATGAAGCGTGGCTTGGTTATGAAAGGTGGCTTGGTTATGATGGGTAGTTTGGTTATGATGGGTGGCTTGGTTATGATGGGTGGCTTGGTTATGAAGGGTGGCTTGCTTATGAAGGGTGGCTTGATTATGATGGGTGGCTTGGTGATGCTAGGTTGTTTGGTTATGATGGGTGGCTTGGTTATGATGGGTGGCTTGGTTGGGAAGAGGAGGTTGGTTATGATGGGTGGATTGGTTCTGCTGGGTGGCTTGGTTATGAAGGGTGGCTTGGCTATGATGGGTGGCTTGGTTATGAAGGGTGCCTTGGTTATGAAGGGTGGCTTGGTTATGATGGGTGGCTTGGTTATGAAGGGTGCCTTGGTTATGAAGGGTGCCTTGGTTATGATGGGTGGTTAGGTTATGGTGGGTGGCTTGGTTATGAAGGGTGGCTTGGTTATGATGGGTGGCTTGGTTATGAAGGGTGGCTTGGTGATGAAGGGTGGCTTGGTTATCAAGGGTGGCTTGGTTATGAATGGTGGCTTGGTTATGAAGCGTGGCTTGGTTATGAAGGGTGGCTTGGTTATGATGGGTAGTTTGGTTGTGATGGGTGGCTTGGTTATGAAGGGTGGCTTGGTTATGATGGGTGGCATGGTTATGAAGGGTAGCTTGGTTATGATGGGTGGCTTGGTTATGATGGGTGGTTTGGTTATGAAGGGTGGCTTGGTTATGATGGGTGGCTTGGTTATGAAGGGTGGCTTGGTTATGATGGGTGGCATGGTTATGAAGGGTAGCTTGGTTATGATGGGTGGCTTGGTTATGATGGGTGGCTTGGTTTGAAGAGTGCCTTGGTTATGATGGGTGGCTTGGTTATGAAGGGTGGCTTGGTTATGATGGGTGGCATGGTTATGAAGGGTAGCTTGGTTATGATGGGTGGCTTGGTTATGATGGGTGGCTTGGTTATGATGGGTGGATTGGTTATGATGGGTGGCTTGGTGATGAAGGGTGGCTTGGTAATGAAGGGTGGCTTGGTTATGATGGGTAGTTTGGTTATGAACGGTGGCTTGGTTATGATGGGTGGCTTGGTTATGAAGGGTGGCTTGGTTATGATGGGTATTTTGGTTTTGATGGGCTGTTTGGTTATGCAGGGTGGCTTGGTTATGATGGGTGGCTTGGTTATGAAGGGTGGCTTGGTTATGATGGGTGGCATGGTTATGATGGGTGGTTTGGTTATGAATGGTGGCTTGGTTATGATGGGTGGCTTGGTTATGAAGGGTGGCTTGGTTATGATGGGTGGCTTGGTTATGATGGGTGGTTTGGTTATGATGGGTGGTTTGGTTATGAAGGGTGGCTTGGTTATGATGGGTGGCTTGGTTATGAAGGATGGCTTGGTTATGAAGGGTGGCTTGGTTATGAAGGGTGGCTTGGTTATGATGGGTGGCTTGGTGATGAAGGGTGGCTTGGTTATGAAGGGTGACTTGGTTATGATGGGTGGTTAGTTATGAAGGGTGGCTTGGTTAGGAATGGTGGCTTGGTTATGATGGGTTGTTTGGTTATGAAGGGTGGCTTGGTGATGAAGGGTGGCTTGGTTATGACGGGTGGCTTGGTTATGAAGGGTGGCTTGGTTATGATGGGTGGCTTGGTAATGAAGGGTGGCTTGGTTATGATGGGTGGTTAGTTATGAAGGGTGGCTTGGTTAGGAAGGGTGGCTTGGTTATGATGGGTGGCTTGGGTATGAAGGGTGGCTTGGTTATGATGGGTGGCTTGGTTATGATGGGTGGCTTGGTTATGAAGGGTGGCTTGGTTATGATGGGTGGTTAGTTTTGAAGGGTGGCTTGGTTAGGAAGGGTGGCTTGGTTATGATGGCTGGCTTGGTTATGAAGGGTGGCTTGGTTATGAAGGGTGGTTTGGTTATGAAGCGTGGCTTGGTTATGATGGGTGGCTTGGTTATGAAGGGTGGCTTGGTTATGAAGGGTGGCTTGGTTATGATGGGTAGTTTGGTTATGATGGGTGGCTTGGTTATCATGGGTGGCTTGGTTATGATGGGTGGCTTGGTTATGATGGGTAGTTTGGTTATGATGGGTGGCTTGGTTATGAAGGGTGGCTTGGTTATGAAGGGTGGCTTGGTTATGATGGGTGGCTTGGTTATGATGGGTGGCTTGGTTATGATGGGTGGCTTGGTTGGGAAGAGGAGGTTGGTTATGATGGGTGGATTGGTTCTGCTGGGTGGCTTGGTTATGAAGGGTGCTTTGGTTATGAAGAGTGCCTTGGTTATGATGGGTGGCTTGGTTATGAAGGGTGCCTTGGTTATGAAGAGTTCCTTGGTTATGAAGGGTGGCTTGGTTATGATGGGTGGCTTGGTTATGAAGGGTGGCTTGGTTATGAAGGGTGGTTTGGTTATGAAGGGTAGCTTGGTTATGAAGGGTAGCTTGGTTATGAAGGGTGGCTTGGTTATGATGGGTGGCTTGGTTATGAAGGGTAGCTTGGTTATGATGGGTGCTTTGGTTATGAAGAGTGCCTTGGTTATGATGGGTGGCTTGGTTATGGTGGGTGGCTTGGTTATGAAGGGTGGCTTGGTTATGATGGGTGGCTTGGTTATGATGGGTGGCTTGGTGATGAAGGGTGGCTTGGTTATGATGGGTGGCTTGGTTATGTAGGGTGGCTTGGTTATGATGGGTGGCATGGTAATGAAGGGTGGCTTGGTTATGATGGGTAGTTTGGTTATGATGGGTGGCTTGGTTATGATGGGTGGCTTGGTTATGAAGGGTGGCTTGGTTATGAAGGGTGGCTTGATTATGATGGGTGGCTTGGTTATGATGGGTATTTTGGTTTTGATGGGTGGCTTGGTTATGATGGGTATTTTGGTTTTGATGGGTTGTTTGGTTATGAAGGGTGGCTTGGTTATGATGGGTGGCTTGGTTATGAAGGGTGGCTTGGTTATGATGGGTGGCTCGGTTATGGTGGGTGGCTTGTTTATGAAGGGTGGCTTGGTTATGATGGGTGGCTTGGTGATGAAGGGTGGCTTGGTTATGAAGGGTGGCTTGGTTATGAATGGTGGCTTGGTTATGAAGCGTGGCTTGGTTATGAAGGGTGGCTTTGTTATGATGGGTAGTTTGGTTATGATGGGTGGCTTGGTTATGATGGGTATTTTGGTTTTGATGGGTTGTTTGGTTATGAAGGGTGGCTTGGTTATGATGGGTGGCTTGGTTATGAAGGGTGGCTTGGTTATGATGGGTGGCTTGGTTATGAAGGGTGCCTTGGTTATGATGGGTGGCTCGGTTATGGTGGGTGGCTTGTTTATGAAGGGTGGCTTGGTTATGATGGGTGGCTTGGTGATGAAGGGTGGCTTGGTTATGAAGGGTGGCTTGGTTATGAATGGTGGCTTGGTTATGAAGCGTGGCTTGGTTATGAAGGGTGGCTTTGTTATGATGGGTAGTTTGGTTATGATGGGTGGCTTGGTTATGATGGGTATTTTGGTTTTGATGGGTTGTTTGGTTATGAAGGGTGGCTTGGTTATGATGGGTGGCTTGGTTATGAAGGGTGGCTTGGTTATGAAGGGTGGCTTGGTTATGGTGGGTGACTTGGTTACGAAGGGTGGCTTGTTATGATGGGTGGCTTGGTTATGAAGGGTGGCTTGGTTATGATGGGTGGCTTGGTTATGATGGGTGGCTTGGTGATGAAGGGTGGCTTGGTTATGATGGGTGGCTTGGTTATGAAGGGTGGCTTGGTTATGATGGGTGGCTTGGTAATGAAGGGTGGCTTGGTTATGATGGGTCGTTTGGTTATGATGGGTGGCTTGGTTATGATGGGTGGCTTGGTTATGAAGGGTGGCTTGGTTATGAAGGGTGGCTTGATTATGATGGGTGGCTTGGTTATGATGGGTAGTTTGGTTATGATGGGTGGCTTGGTTATGATGGGTATTTTGGTTTTGATGGGTTGTTTGGTTATGAAGGGTGGCTTGGTTATGATGGGAGGCTTGGTTATGAAGGGTGGCTTGGTTATGAAGGGTGCCTTGGTTATGAAGGGTGCCTTGGTTATGATGGGTGGCTCGGTTATGGTGGGTGGCTTGTTTATGAAGGGTGGCTTGGTGATGAAGGGTGGCTTGGTTATGAAGGGTGGCTTGGTTATGAAGCGTGGCTTGGTTATGAAGGGTGGCTTTGTTATGATGGGTAGTTTGGTTATGATGGGTGGCTTGGTTATGATGGGTATTTTGGTTTTGATGGGTTGTTTGGTTATGAAGGGTGGCTTGGTTATGATGGGTGGCTTGGTTATGAAGGGTGGCTTGGTTATGAAGGGTGGCTTGGTTATGGTGGGTGACTTGGTTACGAAGGGTGGCTTGTTATGATGGGTGGTTTGGTTATGATGGGTGGCTTGGTTATGATCGGTGGCTTGGTTATGATGGGTGGCTTGGTGATGATGGGTGGTTAGTTATGAAGGGTGGCTTGGTTAGGAAGGGTGGCTTGGTTATGAAGGCTGGCTTGGTGATGAACAGTGGCTTGGTGATGAAGGGTGGTTTGGGTATGAAGGGTAGGTTGGTTATGAAGGGTAGCTTGGTTATGAAGGGTGGCTTGGTTATGAAAGGTGGCTTGGTTATGATGGGTGGCTTGGTGATGAAGGGTGGCTTGGGTATGAAGGGTGGCTTGGTTATGATGGGTGGCTTGGTGATGAAGGGTGGCTTGGGTATGAAGGGTGGCTTGGTTATGATGGGTGGCTTGGTTATGATGGGTGGCTTGGTTATGAAGGGTGGCTTGGTTATGATGGGTGGTTAGTTAAGAAGGGTGGCTTGGTTAGGAAGGGTGGCTTGGTTATGATGGCTGGCATGGTTATGAAGGGTGGCTTGGTTATGAATGGTAGCTTGGTTATGAAGGGTGGCTTGGTTATGATGGGTGGCTTGGTTATGAAGGGTAGCTTGGTTTTGAAGGGTGGCTTGGTTATGAAGGGTGGCTTGGTTATGATGGGTGGCTTGGTTATGATGGGTGGCTTGGTGATGAAGGGTGGCTTGGTTATGATGGGTGGCTTGGTTATGAAGGGTGGCTTGGTTATGATGGGTGGCATGGTTATGAAGGGTAGCTTGGTTATGATGGGTGGCTTGGTTATGATGGGTGGCTTGGTTATGAAGAGTGCCTTGGTTATGTTGGGTGGCTTGGTTATGGTGGGTGGCTTGGTGATGAAGGGTGGCTTGGTTATGATGGGTGGCTTGGTTTATGATGGGTGGCTTGGTTATGAAGCGTGGCTTGGTTATGAAGGGTGGCTTGGTTATGATGGGTAGTTTGGTTATGATGGGTGGCTTGGTTATGAAGGGTGGCTTGGTTATGAAGGGTGGCTTGATTATGATGGGTGGCTTGGTTATGAAGGGTGGCTTGGTTATGAAGGGTGGTTTGGTTATGAAGGGTAGCTTGGTTATGAAGGGTAGCTTGGTTATGAAGGGTGGCTTGGTTATGATGGGTGGCTTGGTTATGAAGGGTAGCTTGGTTATGATGGGTGCTTTGGTTATGAAGAGTGCCTTGGTTATGATGGGTGGCTTGGTTATGGTGGGTGGCTTGGTTATGAAGGGTGGCTTGGTTATGATGGGTGGCTTGGTTATGATGGGTGGCTTGGTGATGAAGGGTGGCTTGGTTATGATGGGTGGCTTGGTTATGAAGGGTGGCTTGGTTATGATGGGTGGCTTGGTAATGAAGGGTGGCTTGGTTATGATGGGTCGTTTGGTTATGATGGGTGGCTTGGTTATGATGGGTGGCTTGGTTATGAAGGGTGGCTTGGTTATGAAGGGTGGCTTGATTATGATGGGTGGCTTGGTTATGATGGGTAGTTTGGTTATGATGGGTGGCTTGGTTATGATGGGTATTTTGGTTTTGATGGGTTGTTTGGTTATGAAGGGTGGCTTGGTTATGATGGGTGGCTTGGTTATGAAGGGTGCCTTGGTTATGAAGGGTGGCTTGGTTATGATGGGTGGCTTGGTTATGAAGGGTGCCTTGGTTATGAAGGGTGGCTTGGTTATGATGGGTGGCTTGGTTATGAAGGGTGCCTTGGTTATGAAGGGTGCCTTGGTTATGAAGGGTGGCTTGGTTATGAAGGGTGCCTTGGTTATGAAGGGTGCCTTGGTTATGATGGGTGGCTCGGTTATGGTGGGTGGCTTGTTTATGAAGGGTGGCTTGGTTATGATGGGTGGCTTGGTGATGAAGGGTGGCTTGGTTATGAAGGGTGGCTTGGTTATGAATGGTGGCTTGGTTATGAAGCATGGCTTGGTTATGAAGCGTGGATTTGTTATGATGTTTAGTTTGCTTATGATGGGTGGGTTGGTTATGATGGGTATTTTGGTTTTGATTTGTTGTTTGGTTATGAAGGGTGGCTTGGTTATGATGGGTGGCTTGGTTATGAAGGGTGGCTTGGTTATGAAGGGTGGCTTGGTTATGGTGGGTAACTTGGTTACGAAGGGTGGCTTGTTATGATGGGTGGCTTGGTTATGAAGGGTGGCTTGGTTATGATGGGTGGCTTGGTTATGATGGGTGGCTTGGTGATGAAGGGTGGCTTGGTTATGATGGGTGGCTTGGTTATGAAGGGTGGCTTGGTTATGATGGGTGGCTTGGTAATGAAGGGTGGCTTGGTTATGATGGGTAGTTTGGTTATGATGGGTGGCTTGGTTATGAAGGGTGGCTTGGTTATGAAGGGTGGCTTGATTATGATGGGTGGCTTGGTTATGATGGGTAGTTTGGTTATGATGGGTGGCTTGGTTATGATGGGTATTTTGGTTTTGATGGGTTGTTTGGTTCTGAAGGGTGGCTTGGTTATGATGGGTGGCTTGGTTATGAAGGGTGGCTTGGTTATGAAGGGTGCCTTGGTTATGAAGGGTGCCTTGGTTATGATGGGTGGCTCGGTTATGGTGGGTGGCTTGTTTATGAAGGGTGGCTTGGTTATGATGGGTGGCTTGGTGATGAAGGGTGGCTTGGTTATGAAGGGTGGCTTGGTTATGAATGGTGGCTTGGTTATGAAGCGTGGCTTGGTTATGAAGGGTGGCTTTGTTATGATGGGTAGTTTGGTTATGATGGGTGGCTTGGTTATGATGGGTATTTTGGTTTTGATGGGTTGTTTGGTTATGAAGGGTGGCTTGGTTATGATGCGTGGGTTGGTTATGAAGGGTGGTTTGGTTATGAAGGGTGGCTTGGTTATGGTGGGTGACTTGTGTAAGAAGGGTGGCTTGTTATGATGGGTGGTTTGGTTATGATGGGTGGCTTGGTTATGATCGGTGGCTTGGTTATGATGGGTGGCTTGGTGATGATGGGTGGTTAGTTATGAAGGGTGGCTTGGTTAGGAAGGGTGGCTTGGTTATGATGGCTGGCTTGGTGATGAAGGGTGGCTTGGTTATGAAGGGTGGTTTGGTTATGAAGGGTAGCTTGGTTATGAAGGGTAGCTTGGTTATGAAGGGTGGCTTGGTTATGAAGGGTGGCTTAGTTATGATGGGTGGCTTGGTGATGAAGGGTGGCTTGGGTATGAAGGGTGGCTTGGTTATGATGGGTGGCTTGGTTATGATGGGTGGCTTGGTTATGAAGGGTGGCTTGGTTATGATGGGTGGTTAGTTAAGAAGGGTGGCTTGGTTAGGAAGGGTGGCTTGGTTATGATGGCTGGCATGGTTATGAAGGGTGGCTTGGTTATGAATGGTAGCTTGGTTGTGAAGGGTGGCTTGGTTATGATGGGTGGCTTGGTTATGAAGGGTAGCTTGGTTTTGAAGGGTGGCTTGGTTATGAAGGGTGGCTTGGTTATGAAGGGTAGCTTGGTTATGAAGGGTAGCTTGGGTATGAAGGGTAGCTTGGTTATGAAGGGTGGCTTGGTTATGATGGCTGGCTTGGTTATGAAGGGTGGTTTGGTTATGAAGGGTAGCTTTGTTATGAAGGGTAGCTTGGTTATGAAGGGTGGCTTGGTTATGAAGGGTAGCTTGGTTATGAAGGGTGGCTTGGTTATGAAGGGTGGCTTAGTTATGATGGGTGGCTTGGTGATGAAGGGTGGCTTGGGTATGAAGGGTTGTTTGGTTATGATGGGTGGCTTGGTGATGAAGGGTGGCTTGGTTATGAAGGGTGGCTTGGTTATGATGGGTGGCTTGGTTATGATGGGTGGCTTGGTTATGAAGGGTGGCTTGGTTATGATGGCTGGCTTGGATATGAAGGGTGGTTTGGTTATGAAGGGTAGCTTTGTTATGAAGGGTAGCTTGGTTATGAAGGGTGGCTTGGTTATGAAGGGTAGCTTGGTTATGAAGGGTGGCTTGGTTATGAAGGGTGGCTTAGTTATGATGGGTGGCTTGGTGATGAAGGGTGGCTTGGGTATGAAGGGTTGTTTGGTTATGATGGGTGGCTTTGTGATGAAGGGTGGATTGGTTATGAAGGGTGGCTTGGTTATGATGGGTGGCTTGGTTATGATGGGTGGCTTGGTTATGATGGGTGGCTTGGTTATGATGGGTGGTTAGTTAAGAAGGGTGGCTTGGTTAGGAAGGGTGGCTTGGTTATGATGGCTGGCATGGTTATGAAGGGTGGCTTGGTTATGAATGGTAGCTTGGTTGTGAAGGGTGGCTTGGTTATGATGGGTGGCTTGGTTATGAAGGGTAGCTTGGTTTTGAAGGGTGGCTTGGTTATGAAGGGTGGCTTGGTTATGAAGGGTAGCTTGGTTATGAAGGGTAGCTTGGGTATGAAGGGTAGCTTGGTTATGAAGGGTGGCTTGGTTATGATGGCTGGCTTGGTTATGAAGGGTGGCTTGGATATGAAGGGTGGTTTGGTTATGAAGGGTAGCTTTGTTATGAAGGGTAGCTTGGTTATGAAGGGTGGCTTGGTTATGAAGGGTAGCTTGGTTATGAAGGGTGGCTTGGTTATGATGGCTGGCTTGGTTATGAAGGGTGGCTTGGTTATGAAGGGTGGCTTGGTTATGAAGGGTGGTTTGGTTATGAAGGGTAGCTTTGTTATGAAGGGTAGCTTGGTTATGAAGGGTGGCTTGGTTATGATGGGTGGCTTGGTTATGAAGGGTGGCTTGGTTATGAAGGGTGGCTTGGTTATGATGGCTGGATTGGTTATGAAGGGTGGCTTGGTAATGAAGGGTGGTTTGGTGATGAATGGTAGCTTTGTTATGAAGGGTAGCTTGGTTATGAAGGGTGGCTTGGTTATGATGGGTGGCTTGGTTATGAAGGGTGGCTTGGTTATGATGGGTGGCTTGGTTATGAAGGGTGGCTTGGTTATGAAGCGTGGCTTGGTTATGATGGGTGGCTTGGTTATGAAGGGTCGTTTGGTTATGATGGGTGGCTTGGTTATGAAGGCAGGCTTCGTTATGAAGGGTGGCTTGGTTATGAAGGGTCGTTTGGTTATGATGGGTGGCTTGGTTATGAAGGGTAGCTTGGTTATGATGGGTGGCTTGGTTATGAACGCAGGCTTCGTTATGAAGGGTGGCTTGGTTTTGATGGGTGGCTTGGTTATGATGGGTGGCTTGGGTGTGAATGGTGGTTTGGTTATGCTGGGTGGCTTGGTTATGATGGGTGGCTTGGTTCTGATGGGTGGCTTGGTTATGAAGGGTGGCTTGGTTTTGATGGGTGGCTTGTTTATGAAGGGTGGCTTGGTTATGAAGGGTGGCTTGGTTTTGATGGGTGGCTTGGTTATGCTGGGTGGCTTGGTTATGATGGGTGGCTTGGTTATGCTGGGTGGCTTGGTTATGCTGGGTGGCTTGTTTATGAAGGGTGGCTTGGTTATGCTGGGTGGCTTGGTTATGCTGGGTGGCTTGGTTATGCTGGGTGGCTTGGTTCTGCTGGGTGGCTTGTTTATGAAGGGTGGCTTGGTTTTGATGGGTGGCTTGGTTATGCTGGGTGGCTTGGTTATGCTGGGTGGCTTGGTTCTGCTGGGTGGCTTGGTTTTGATGGGTGGCTTGGTTATGCTGGGTGGCTTGGTTATGATGGGTGGCTTGGTTAAGATGGGTGGCTTGGTTATGAAGGGTGTCTTGGTTATGCTGGGTGGCTTGGTTATGATGGGTGGCTTGGTTTTGATGGGTGGCTTGGTTATGCTGGGTGGCTTGGTTATGATGGGTGGCTTGGTTCTGCTGGGTGGCTTGGTTTTGATGCGTGGCTTGGTTATGCTGGGTGTCTTGGTTATGATGGGTGGCTTGGTTATGCTGGGTGGCTTGGTTATGATGGGTGGCTTGGTTATGATGGGTGGCTTGGTTATGAAGGGTGTCTTGGTTATGAAGGGTTGCTTGGTTATGAAGGGTGGCTTGGTTATGATGGGTGGGTTCGTTATGAATGGTGGCTTGGTTGTGAAGGGTGGTTTGGTTATGCTGGGTGGCTTGGTTATGATGGGTGGCTTGGTTATGATGGGTGGCTTGGTTTTGATGGGTGGCTTGGTTATGATGGGTGGCTTGGTTTTGAAGGGTGGTTTGGTTATGCTGGGTGGCTTGGTTATGATGGGTGGCTTGGTCATGATGGGTGGCTTGGTTATGAAGGGTTGCTTGGTTATGAAGGGTGGCTTGGTTATGATGGGTTGGTTCGTTATGAAGGGTGGCTTGGTTTTGATGGGTGGCTTGGTTATGATGGGTTGGTTCGTTATGAAGGGTGGCTTGGTTTTGATGGGTGGCTTGGTTATGATGGGTGGCTTGGTTATGATGGGTGGCTTGGTTATGAAGGGTGGTTTGGTTATGCTGGGTGGCTTGGTTTTGATGGGTGGCTTGGTTATGATGGGTTGGTTCGTTATGAAGGGTGGCTTGGTTTTGATGGGTGGCTTGGTTTTGATGGGTGGCTTGGTTATGATGGGTGGCTTGGTTATGATGGGTGGCTTGGTTATGAAGGGTGGTTTGGTTATGCTGGGTGGCTTGGTTATGATGGGTGGCTTGGTTATGAAGGGTTGCTTGGTTATGAAGGGTGGCTTGGTTCTGATGGGTTGGTTCATTCTGAATGGTGGCTTGGTTATGAAGGGTGGCTTGGTGATGATGGGTGGCTTGGTTATGAAGGGTGGTTTGTATATGATGGGTGGCTTGGTTATGAAGGGTGGCTTTGTTATGATGTGTGGCTTGGTTATGATGGGTGGCTTGGTTATGAAGGGTGGCTTGGTTATGAAGGGTGGTTTGGTTATGAAGGGTGGCTTGGTTATGATGGGTGGCTTGGTTATGAAGGGTAGCTTGGTTATGAAGGGTAGCTTGGTTATGAAGGGTGGCTTGGTTATGATGGGTGGTTTGGTTTTGATGGGTGGCTTTGTTATGAAGCGTGGTTTGTTTATGATGGGTGGCTTGGTTATGATGGGTGGCTTGGTTATGATGGGTGGTTTGGTTTTGATGGGTGGCTTTGTTATGAAGCGTGGTTTGTTTATGCTGGGTGGCTTGGTTATGGTGGGTGGCTTGGTTATGCTGGGTGGCTTGGTTATAATGGGTGGCTTGGTTTTGGTGGTGGCTTGGTTATGAAGAGTGGTTTGGTTATGCTGGGTGGCTTGGTTATGATCGGTGGTTTGGTTATGAAATGTGGTTTGGTTCTGCTGGGTGGTTTGGTTATGATGGGTGGCTTGGTAATGATGGGTGGCTTGGTTATGATGGGTGGCTTGGTTATGATGGGTGTCTTGGTTTTGATGGGTGGCTTGGTCATGATGGGTGGCTTGCTTATGATGGGTGGCTTGGTTATGATGGGTGGCTTGGTTTTGATGGGTGGCTTGGTTATGACGGGTGGCTTGGTTATGATGGGTGGCTTGGTTATGATGGGTGGCTTGGTTATGATGGGTGGCTTGGTTATGATGGGTGGCTTGGTTATGATGGGTGGCTTGGTTATGATGGGTGGCTTGGTTATGATGGGTGGCTTGGTTATGAAGGGTAGCTTGGTTATGATGGGTGGCTTGGTTATGATGGGTGGCTTGGTTATGAAGGGTGGCTTGGTTATGAAGGGTGGCTTGGTTATGATGGCTGGCTTGGTTATGAAGGGTAGCTTGGTTATGATGGGTGGCTTCGTTATGAAGGGTGGCTTGGTTATGAAGGCTGGCTTGGTTATGATGGGTGGCTTGGTTATGATGGGTGGCTTGGTTATGAAGGGTGGCTTGGTTATGAAGCGTGGCTTGGTTATGAAGCGTGGCTTGGTTATGATGGGTGGCTTGGTTATGAAGGGTCGTTTGGTTATGATGGGTGGCTTGGTTATGAAGGCAGGCTTCGTTATGAAGGGTGGCTTGGTTATGAAGGGTCGTTTGGTTATGATGGGTGGCTTGGTTATGAAGGGTAGCTTGGTTA
Source organism: Eptatretus burgeri (assembly GCF_056783735.1). Classification (NCBI taxonomy): domain Eukaryota; kingdom Metazoa; phylum Chordata; class Myxini; order Myxiniformes; family Myxinidae; genus Eptatretus; species Eptatretus burgeri. The sequence goes on from NC_140966.1 coordinate 80,111,893, forward strand.
TGATGGGTGGCTTGGTTATGATGGCAGGCTTCGTTATGAAGGGTGGCTTGGTTTTGATGGGTGGCTTGGGTGTGAATGGTGGTTTGGTTATGCTGGGTGGCTTGGTTATGCTGGGTGGCTTGGTTTTGATGGGTGGCTTGGTTATGATGGGTGGCTTGGGTGTGAATGGTGGTTTGGTTATGCTGGGTGGCTTGGGTGTGAATGGTGGTTTGGTTATGCTGGGTGGCTTGGTTATGATGGGTGGCTTGGTTCTGATCGGTGGCTTGGTTATGATGGGTGGCTTGTTTATGATGGGTGGCTTGTTTATGATGGGTGGCTTGGTTATGAAGGGTGGCTTGGTTCTGATGGGTGGCTTGGTTATGATGGGTGGCTTGGTTCTGATCGGTGGCTTGGTTATGAAGGGTGGCTTGGTTTTGATGGGTGGCTTGGTTATGATGGGTGGCTTGGTTATGATGGGTGGCTTGGTTCTGATCGGTGGCTTGGTTATGATGGGTGGCTTGGTTATGATGGGTGGCTTGGTTCTGATCGGTGGCTTGGTTATGATGGGTGGCTTGTTTATGAAGGGTGGCTTGGTTATGAAGGGTGGCTTGGTTATGACGGGTGGCTTGGTTATGAAGGGTGGTTTGGTTATGAAGGGTGGCTTGGTTATGATGGCTGGCTTGGTAATGATGGGCCGCTTGGTTATGATGGGTGGCTTGGTAATGATGGGTGGCTTGGTTTTGATGGTTGGCTTGGTTGTGCTGGGTGACTTGGTTATGATGGGTGGCTTGGTTATGATGGGTGGCTTGGTTATGATGGGTGGCTTGGTAATGATGGGTGGCTTGGTTTTGATGGTTGGCTTGGTTTTGATGGGTGGCTTGGTTTTGATGGCTGGCTTGGTTTTGATGGCTGGCTTGGTTATGACGGATGGCTTGGTTATGAAGGGTGGCTTGGTTATGAAGGGTAGCTTGGTTATGAATGGTGGCTTGGTTATGAAGGGTGGTTTGGTTATGCTGGGTGGCTTGGTTATGATGGGTGGTTTGGTTATGCTGGGTGGCTTGGTTATGATGGGTGGCTTGGTTATGATGGGTGGCTTGGTTATGAAGGGTTGCTTGGTTATGAAGGGTGGCTTGGTTCTGATGGGTTGGTTCATTCTGAAGGGTGGCTTGGTTATGAATGGTGGCTTGGTTATGAAGGGTGGCTTGGTTATGATGGGTGGCTTGGTTATGATGGGTGGCTTGGTAATGATGGGTGGCTTGGTTTTGATGGTTGGCTTGGTTGTGCTGGGTGACTTGGTTATGATGGGTGGCTTGGTTATGATGGGTGGCTTGGTTATGATGGGTGGCTTGGTAATGATGGGTGGCTTGGTTTTGATGGTTGGCTTGGTTTTGATGGGTGGCTTGGTTTTGATGGCTGGCTTGGTTTTGACGGATGACTTGGTTATGATGGGTGGCTTGGTAATGATGGGTGGCTTGGTTATGATGGGTGGCTTGGTTATGATGGGTGGCTTGGTTATGATGGGTGGCTTGGTAATGATGGGTGGCTTGGTTTTGATGGTTGGCTTGGTTGTGCTGGGTGGCTTGGTTATGATGGGTGGCTTGGTAATGATGGGTGGCTTGGTTTTGATGGTTGGCTTGGTTTTGATGGGTGGCTTGGTTTTGATGGCTGGCTTGGTTATGACGGATGGCTTGGTTATGAAGGGTGGCTTGGTTATGATGGGTGGGTTCGTTATGAATGGTGGCTTGGTTGTGAAGGGTGGTTTGGTTATGCTGGGGGGCTTGGTTATGATGGGTGGTTTGGTTATGCTGGGTGGCTTGGTTATGATGGGTGGCTTGGTTATGATGGGTGGCTTGGTTATGAAGGGTTGCTTGGTTATGAAGGGTTGCTTGGTTATGAAGGGTGGCTTGGTTCTGATGGGTTGGTTCATTCTGAAGGGTGGCTTGGTTATGAAGGGTGGCTTGGTTATGATGGGTGGCTTGGTTATGAAGGGTAGCTTGGTTATGAAGGGTGGCTTGGTTATGATGGGTGGTTTGGTTTTGATGGGTGGCTTGGTTATGAAGGGTAGCTTGGTTATGAAGGGTGGCTTGGTTATGAAGGGTGGCTTGGTTATGAAGGGTGGCTTGGTTATGAAGGGTGGCTTGGTTATGATGGGTGGCTTGGTTATGAAGGGTAGCTTGGTTATGAAGGGTGGCTTGGTTATGATGGGTGGCTTGGTTATGATGGGTGGCTTGGTAATGATGGGTGGCTTGGTTTTGATGGTTGGCTTGGTTGTGCTGGGTGACTTGGTTATGATGGGTGGCTTGGTTATGATGGGTGGCTTGGTTATGATGGGTGGCTTGGTAATGATGGGTGGCTTGGTTTTGATGGTTGGCTTGGTTTTGATGGGTGGCTTGGTTTTGATGGCTGGCTTGGTTTTGACGGATGACTTGGTTATGATGGGTGGCTTGGTAATGATGGGTGGGTTGGTTATGATGGGTGGCTTGGTTATGATGGGTGGCTTGGTAATGATGGGTGGCTTGGTTTTGATGTTTGCCTTGGTTGAGCTGGGTGGCTTGGTTATGATGGGTGGCTTGGTAATGATGGGTGGCTTGGTTTTGATGGTTGGCTTGGTTTTGATGGGTGGCTTGGTTTTGATGGCTGGCTTGGTTATGACGGATGGCTTGGTTATGAAGGGTGGCTTGGTTATGATGGGTGGGTTCGTTATGAATGGTGGCTTGGTTGTGAAGGGTGGTTTGGTTATGCTGGGTGGCTTGGTTATGATGGGTGGTTTGGTTATGCTGGGTGGCTTGGTTATGATGGGTGGCTTGGTTATGATGGGTGGCTTGGTTATGAAGGGTTGCTTGGTTATGAAGGGTGGCTTGGTTCTGATGGGTTGGTTCATTCTGAAGGGTGGCTTGGTTATGAAGGGTGGCTTGGTTATGATGGGTGGCTTGGTTATGAAGGGTGGTTTGTATATGATGGGTGGCTTGGTTATGATGGGTGGCTTGGTTATGAAGGGTGGCTTGGTTATGAAGGGTGGCTTTGTTATGATGTGTGGCTTGGTTATGATGGGTGGCTTGGTTATGAAGGGTGGCTTGGTTCTGAAGGGTGGTTTGGTTATGAAGGGTGGCTTGGTTATGATGGGTGGCTTGGTTATGAAGGGTAGCTTGGTTATGAAGGGTGGCTTGGTTATGATGGGTGGTTTGGTTTTGATGGGTGGCTTTGTTATGAAGCGTGGTTTGTTTATGCTGGGTGGCTTGGTTATGATGGGTGGCTTGGTTATGATGGGTGGCTTGGTTATGAAGGGTGGCTTGGTTATGAAGGGTGGCTTGGTTATGATGGGTGGCTTGGTTATGAAGGGTAGCTTGGTTATGAAGGGTGGCTTGGTTATGATGGGTGGTTTGGTTTTGATGGGTGGCTTTGTTATGAAGCGTGGTTTGTTTATGCTGGGTGGCTTGGTTATGATGGGTGGTTTGGTTTTGGTGGGTGGCTTTGTTATGAAGCGTGGTTTGTTTATGATGGGTGGCTTGGTTATGATGGGTGGCTTGGTTATGATGGGTGGTTTGGTTTTGATGGGTGGCTTTGTTATGAAGCGTGGTTTGTTTATGCTGGGTGGCTTGGTTATGGTGGGTGGCTTGGTTATGCTGGGTGGCTTGGTTATAATGGGTGGCTTGGTTTTGATGGGTGGCTTGGTTATGAAGAGTGGTTTGGTTATGCTGGGTGGCTTGGTTATGATCGGTGGCTTGGTTATGAAATGTGGTTTGGTTCTGCTGGGTGGTTTGGTTATGATGGGTGGCTTGGTAATGATGGGTGGCTTGGTTATGATGGGTGGCTTGGTTATGATGGGTGTCTTGGTTTTGATGGGTGGCTTGGTCATGATGGGTGGCTTGCTTATGATGGGTGGCTTGGTTATGATGGGTGGCTTGGTTTTGATGGGTGGCTTGGTTATGACGGGTGGCTTGGTTATGAAGGGTGGCTTGGTTATGATGGGTGGCTTGGTAATGATGGGTGGCTTGGTTTTGATGGTTGGCTTGGTTGTGCTGGGTGGCTTGGTTATGATGGGTGGCTTGGTTATGATGGGTGGCTTGGTAATGTTGGGTGGCTTGGTTATGATGGGTGGCTTGGTTATGAAGGGTGGCTTGGTTATGATGGGTGGCTTGGTAATGATGGGTGGCTTGGTTATGATGGGTGGCTTGGTTTTGATGGGTGGCTTGGTTTTGATGGATGGCTTGGTTATGATGGGTGGCTTGGTTATGAAGGGTGGCTTGGTTATGAAGGGTGGCTTGGTTATGATGGGTGGCTTGGTAATGATGGGTGGCTTGGTTATGATGGGTGGCTTGGTTATGATCGGTGGCTTGGTAATGATGGGTGGCTTGGTTTTGATGGGTGGCTTGGTTATGATGGGTGGCTTGGTTCTGATCGGTGGCTTGGTTATGATGGGTGGCTTGTTTATGATGGGTGGCTTGTTTATGATGGGTGGCTTGGTTATGAAGGGTGGCTTGGTTTTGATGGGTGGCTTGGTTATGATGGGTGGCTTGGTTATGATGGGTGGCTTGGTTATGATGGGTGGCTTGGTTCTGATCGGTGGCTTGGTTATGATGGGTGGCTTGGTTCTGATCGGTGGCTTGGTTATGATGGGTGGCTTGGTTATGATGGGTGGCTTGGTTCTGATCGGTGGCTTGGTTATGATGGGTGGCTTGGTAATGATGGGTGGCTTGGTTATGATGGGTGGCTTGGTTATGATGGGTGGCTTGGTAATGATGGGTGGCTTGGTTTTGATGGGTGGCTTGGTTATGATGGGTGGCTTGGTAATGATGGGTGGCTTGGTTTTGATGGGTGGCTTGGTTATGATGGGTGGCTTGGTTCTGATCGGTGGCTTGGTTATGATGGGTGGCTTGTTTATGATGGGTGGCTTGTTTATGATGGGTGGCTTGGTTATGAAGGGTGGCTTGGTTTTGATGGGTGGCTTGGTTATGATGGGTGGCTTGGTTATGATGGGTGGCTTGGTTATGATGGGTGGCTTGGTTCTGATCGGTGGCTTGGTTATGATGGGTGGCTTGGTTCTGATCGGTGGCTTGGTTATGATGGGTGGCTTGGTTATGATGGGTGGCTTGGTTCTGATCGGTGGCTTGGTTATGACGGGTGGCTTGGGTATGAAGGGTGGTTTGGTTATGAAGGGTGGCTTGGTTATGATGGGTGGCTTGGTAATGATGGCTGGCTTGGTTATGATGGGTGGCTTGGTTATGATGGGTGGCTTGGTTCTGCTGGGTGGCTTGGTTTTGATGGGTGGCTTGGTTATGCTGGGTGGCTTGGTTATGATGGGTGGCTTGGTTATGAAGGGTGGCTTGGTTATGATGGGTGGCTTGGTTATGAAGGATGGCTTGGTTATGAAGGGTGGCTTGGTTATGATGGGTGGGTTCGTTATGAATGGTGGCTTGGTTGTGAAGGGTGGTTTGGTTATGCTGGGTGGCTTGGTTATGATGGGTGGCTTGGTTATGATGGGTGGCTTGGTTTTGATGGGTGGCTTGGTTATGATGGGTGGCTTGGTTTTGAAGGGTGGTTTGGTTATGCTGGGTGGCTTGGTTATGATGGGTGGCTTGGTCATGATGGGTGGCTTGGTTATGAAGGGTTGCTTGGTTATGAAGGGTGGCTTGGGTATGATGGGTTGGTTCGTTATGAAGGGTGGCTTGGTTTTGATGGGTGGCTTGGTTATGGTGGGTGGCTTGGGTTTGATGGGTGGCTTGGTTCTGATGGGTTTCTTGGTTATGATGGGTGGCTTGGTTATGAAGGGTGGTTTGGTTATTCTGGGTGGCTTGGTTTTGATGGGTGGCTTGGTTATGATGGGTTGGTTCGTTATGAAGGGTGGCTTGGTTTTGATGGGTGGCTTGGTTTTGATGGGTGGCTTGGTTTTGATGGGTGGCTTGGTTATGATGGGTGGCTTGGTTATGATGGGTGGCTTGGTTATGAAGGGTGGTTTGGTTATGCTGGGTGGCTTGGTTATGATGGGTGGCTTGGTTATGAAGGGTTGCTTGGTTATGAAGGGTGGCTTGGTTCTGATGGGTTGGTTCATTCTGAATGGTGGCTTGGTTATGAAGGGTGGCTTGGTGATGATGGGTGGCTTGGTTATGAAGGGTGGTTTGTATATGATGGGTGGCTTGGTTATGAAGGGTGGCTTTGTTATGATGTGTGGCTTGGTTATGATGGGTGGCTTGGTTATGAAGGGTGGCTTGGTTATGAAGGGTGGTTTGGTTATGAAGGGTGGCTTGGTTATGATGGGTGGCTTGGTTATGAAGGGTAGCTTGGTTATGAAGGGTAGCTTGGTTATGAAGGGTGGCTTGGTTATGATGGGTGGTTTGGTTTTGATGGGTGGCTTTGTTATGAAGCGTGGTTTGTTTATGATGGGTGGCTTGGTTATGATGGGTGGCTTGGTTATGATGGGTGGTTTGGTTTTGATGGGTGGCTTTGTTATGAAGCGTGGTTTGTTTATGCTGGGTGGCTTGGTTATGGTGGGTGGCTTGGTTATGCTGGGTGGCTTGGTTATAATGGGTGGCTTGGTTTTGGTGGTGGCTTGGTTATGAAGAGTGGTTTGGTTATGCTGGGTGGCTTGGTTATGATCGGTGGTTTGGTTATGAAATGTGGTTTGGTTCTGCTGGGTGGTTTGGTTATGATGGGTGGCTTGGTAATGATGGGTGGCTTGGTTATGATGGGTGGCTTGGTTATGATGGGTGTCTTGGTGTTGATGGGTGGCTTGGTCATGATGGGTGGCTTGCTTCTGATGGGTGGCTTGGTTATGATGGGTGGCTTGGTTTTGATGGGTGGCTTGGTTATGAAGGGTGGCTTGGTGATGATGGGTGCCTTGGTTATGAAGGGTGGTTTGTATATGATGGGTGGCTTGGTTATGATGGGTAGCTTGGTTATGATGGGTAGCTTGGTTATGAAGGGTAGCTTGGTTATGAAGGGTAGCTTGGTTATGAATGGTGGCTTGGTTATGAAGGGTGGCTTGGTGATGATGGGTGGCTTGGTTATGATGGGTGGCTTGGTTATGATGGGTGGCTTGGTTATGAAGGGTGGCTTGGTTATGAAGCGTGGCTTGGTTATGAAGCGTGGCTTGGTTATGATGGGTGGCTTGGTTATGAAGGGTCGTTTGGTTATGATGGGTGGCTTGGTTATGAAGGCAGGCTTCGTTATGAAGGGTGGCTTGGTTATGAAGGGTCGTTTGGTTATGATGGGTGGCTTGGTTATGAAGGGTAGCTTGGTTATGATTGGTGGCTTGGTTATGATGGCAGGCTTCGTTATGAAGGGTGGCTTGGTTTTGATGGGTGGCTTGGGTGTGAATGGTGGATTGGTTATGCTGGGTGGCTTGGTTATGCTGGGTGGCTTGGTTTTGATGGGTGACTTGGTTATGATGGGTGGCTTGGGTGTGAATGGTGGTTTGGTTATGCTGGGTGGCTTGGTTATGATGGGTGGCTTGGTTATGCTGGGTGGCTTGGTTATGATGGGTGGCTTGGTTATGCTGGGTGGCTTGGTTATGCTGGGTGGCTTGTTTATGAAGGGTGGCTTGGTTCTGCTGGGTGGCTTGTTTATGAAGGGTGGCTTGGTTTTGATGGGTGGCTTGGTTATGATGGGTGGCTTGGTTATGCTGGGTGGCTTGGTTCTGCTCGGTCGCTTGGTTTTGATGGGCGGCTTGGTTATGCTGGGTGGCTTGGTTATGATGGGTGGCTTGGTTATGATGGGTGGCTTGGTTATGAAGGGTGTCTTGGTTATGAAGGGTTGCTTGGTTATGAAGGGTGGCTTGGTTATGATGGGTGGGTTCGTTATGAATGGTGGCTTGGTTGTGAAGGGTGGTTTGGTTATGCTGGGTGGCTTGGTTATGATGGGTGGCTTGGTTATGATGGGTGGCTTGGTTTTGATGGGTGGCTTGGTTATGATGGGTGGCTTGGTTTTGAAGGGTGGTTTGGTTATGTTGGGTGGCTTGGTTATGATGGGTGGCTTGGTCATGATGGGTGGCTTGGTTATGAAGGGTTGCTTGGTTATGAAGGGTGGCTTGGTTATGATGGGTTGGTTCGTTATGAAGGGTGGCTTGGTTTTGATGGGTGGCTTGGTTATGATGGGTTGGTTCGTTATGAAGGGTGGCTTGGTTTTGATGGGTGGCTTGGTTATGATGGGTGGCTTGGTTATGATGGGTGGCTTGGTTATGAAGGGTGGTTTGGTTATGCTGGGTGGCTTGGTTTTGATGGGTGGCTTGGTTATGATGGGTTGGTTCGTTATGAAGGGTGGCTTGGTTTTGATGGGTGGCTTGGTTTTGATGGGTGGCTTGGTTTTGATGGGTGGCTTGGTTATGATGGGTGGCTTGGTTATGATGGGTGGCTTGGTTATGAAGGGTGGTTTGGTTATGCTGGGTGGCTTGGTTATGATGGGTGGCTTGGTTATGAAGGGTTGCTTGGTTATGAAGGGTGGCTTGGTTCTGATGGGTTGGTTCATTCTGAATGGTGGCTTGGTTATGAAGGGTGGCTTGGTGATGATGGGTGGCTTGGTTATGAAGGGTGGTTTGTATATGATGGGTGGCTTGGTTATGAAGGGTGGCTTTGTTATGATGTGTGGCTTGGTTATGATGGGTGGCTTGGTTATGAAGGGTGGCTTGGTTATGAAGGGTGGTTTGGTTATGAAGGGTGGCTTGGTTATGATGGGTGGCTTGGTTATGAAGGGTAGCTTGGTTATGAAGGGTAGCTTGGTTATGAAGGGTGGCTTGGTTATGATGGGTGGTTTGGTTTTGATGGGTGGCTTTGTTATGAAGCGTGGTTTGTTTATGATGGGTGGCTTGGTTATGATGGGTGGCTTGGTTATGATGGGTGGTTTGGTTTTGATGGGTGGCTTTGTTATGAAGCGTGGTTTGTTTATGCTGGGTGGCTTGGTTATGGTGGGTGGCTTGGTTATGCTGGGTGGCTTGGTTATAATGGGTGGCTTGGTTTTGATGGGTGGGTTGGTTATGAAGAGTGGTTTGGTTATGCTGGGTGGCTTGGTTATGATCGGTGCTTTGCTTATGAAATGTGGTTTGGTTCTGCTGGGTGGTTTGGTTATGATGGGTGGCTTGGTAATGATGGGTGGCTTGGTTATGATGGGTGGCTTGGTTATGATGGGTGTCTTGGTTTTGATGGGTGGCTTGGTCATGATGGGTGGCTTGCTTCTGATGGGTGGCTTGGTTATGATGGGTGGCTTGGTTTTGATGGGTGGCTTGGTTATGACGGGTGGCTTGGTTATGATGGGTGGCTTGGTTATGATGGGTGGCTTGGTTATGATGGGTGGCTTGGTTATGATGGGTGGCTTGGTTATGATGGGTGGCTTGGTTATGAAGGGTAGCTTGGTTATGAAGGGTAGCTTGGTTATGAAGGGTGGCTTGGTTATGAAGGGTAGCTTGGTTATGAAGGGTGGCTTGGTTATGATGGGTGGCTTGGTTATGATGGGTGGCTTGGTTATGAAGGCTGGCTTGGTTATGAAGCGTGGCTTGGTTATGAAGCGTGGCTTGGTTATGATGGGCGGCTTGGTTATGAAGGGTCGTTTGGTTATGATGGGTGGCTTGGTTATGAAGGCAGGCTTCGTTATGAAGGGTGGCTTGGTTATGAAGGGTCGTTTGGTTATGATGGGTGGCTTGGTTATGAAGGGTAGCTTGGTTATGATGGGTGGCTTGGTGATGATGGCAGGCTTCGTTCGGAAGGGTGGCTTGGTTTTGATGGGTGGCTTGGGGGTGAATGGTGGTTTGGTTATGCTGGGTGGCGTGGTTATGCTGGGTGGCTTGGTTTTGATGGGTGGCTTGGTTATGATGGGTGGCTTGGGTGTGAATGGTGGTTTGGTTATGCTGGGTGGCTTGGTTATGATGGGTGGCTTGGTTCTGATCGGTGGCTTGGTTATGATGGGTGGCTTGTTTATGATGGGTGGCTTGTTTATGATGGGTGACTTGGTTATGAAGGGTGGCTTGGTTTTGATGGGTGGCTTGGTTATGATGGGTGGCTTGGTTATGATGGGTGGCTTGGTTCTGATCGGTGGCTTGGTTATGATGGGTGGCTTGGTTATGATGGGTGGCTTGGTTCTAATCGGTGGCTTGGTTATGATGGGTGGCTTGTTTATGAAGGGTGGCTTGGTTATGAAGGGTGGCTTGGTTATGACGGGTGGCTTGGTTATGAAGGGTGGTTTGGTTATGAAGGGTGGCTTGGTTATGATGGGTGGCTTGGTAATGATGGCTGGCTTGGTTATGATGGGTGGCTTGGTTATGATGGGTGGCTTGGTAATGATGGGTGGCTTGGTTTTGATGGTTGGCTTGGTTGTGCTGGGTGACTTGGTTATGATGGTTGGCTTGGTTATGATGGGTGGCTTGGTTATGATGGGTGGCTTGGTAATGATGGGTGGCTTGGTTTTGATGGTTGGCTTGGTTTTGATGGGTGGCTTGGTTTTGATGGCTGGCTTGGTTTTGATGGCTGGCTTGGTTATGACGGATGGCTTGTTTATGAAGGGTGGCTTGGTTATGATGGGTGGGTTCGTTATGAATGGTGGCTTGGTTGTGAAGGGTGGTTTGGTTATGCTGGGTGGCTTGGTTATGATGGGTGGTTTGGTTATGCTGGGTGGCTTGGTTATGATGGGTGGCTTGGTTATGATGGGTGGCTTGGTTATGAAGGGTTGCTTGGTTATGAAGGGTGGCTTGGTTCTGATGGGTTGGTTCATTCTGAAGGGTGGCTTGGTTATGAATGGTGGCTTGGTTATGAAGGGTGGCTTGGTTATGATGGGTGGCTTGGTTATGATGGGTGGCTTGGTAATGATGGGTGGCTTGGTTTTGATGGTTGGCTTGGTTGTGCTGGGTGACTTGGTTATGATGGGTGGCTTGGTTATGATGGGTGGCTTGGTTATGATGGGTGGCTTGGTAATGATGGGTGGCTTGGTTTTGATGGTTGGCTTGGTTTTGATGGGTGGCTTGGTTTTGATGGCTGGCTTGGTTTTGACGGATGACTTGGTTATGATGGGTGGCTTGGTAATGATGGGTGGCTTGGTTATGATGGGTGGCTTGGTTATGATGGGTGGCTTGGTTATGATGGGTGGCTTGGTAATGATGGGTGGCTTGGTTTTGATGGTTGGCTTGGTTGTGCTGGGTGGCTTGGTAATGATGGGTGGCTTGGTTTTGATGGTTGGCTTGGTTTTGATGGGTGGGTTGGTTTTGATGGCTGGCTTGGTTATGACGGATGGCTTGATTATGAAAGGTGGCTTGGTTATGATGGGTGGGTTCGTTATGAATGGTGGCTTGGTTGTGAAGGGTGGTTTGGTTATGCTGGGTGGCTTGGTTATGATGGGTGGTTTGGTTATGCTGGGTGGCTTGGTTATAATGGGTGGCTTGGTTTTGATGGGTGGCTTGGTTATGAAGAGTGGTTTGGTTATGCTGGGTGGCTTGGTTATAATGGGTGGCTTGGTTTTGATGGGTGGCTTGGTTATGAAGAGTGGTTTGGTTATGCTGGGTGGCTTGGTTATAATGGGTGGCTTGGTTATGATCGGTGGCTTGGTTATGAAATGTGGTTTGGTTCTGCTGGGTGGTTTGGTTATGATGGGTGGCTTGGTAATGATGGGTGGCTTGGTTATGATGGGTGGCTTGGTTATGAAGGGTAGCTTGGTTATGAAGGGTGGCTTGGTTATGATGGGTGGTTTGGTTTTGATGGGTGGCTTTGTTATGAAGCGTGGTTTGTTTATGCTGGGTGGCTTGGTTATGATGGGTGGTTTGGTTTTGGTGGGTGGCTTTGTTATGAAGCGTGGTTTGTTTATGATGGGTGGCTTGGTTATGATGGGTGGCTTGGTTATGATGGGTGGTTTGGGTATGATGGGTGGCTTTGTTATGAAGCGAGGTTTGTTTATGCTGGGTGGCTAGGTTATGGTGGGTGGCTTGGTTATGCTGTGTGGCTTGGTTATAATGGGTGGCATGGATTTGATGGGTGGCTTGGTTATGAAGAGTGGTTTGGTTATGCTGGGTGGCTTGGTTATGAAATGTGGTTTGGTTCTGCTGGGTGGTTTGGTTATGATGGGTGGCTTGGTAATGATGGGTGGCTTGGTTATGATGGGTGGCTTGGTTATGATGGGTGTCTTGGTTTTGATGGGTGGCTTGGTCATGATGGGTGGCTTGCTTATGATGGGTGGCTTGGTTATGATGGGTGGCTTGGTTTTGATGGGTGGCTTGGTTATGACGGGTGGCTTGGTTATGAAGGGTGGCTTGGTTATGATGGGTGGCTTGGTAATGATGGGTGGCTTGGTTTTGATGGTTGGCTTGGTTGTGCTGGGTGGCTTGGTTATGATGGGTGGCTTGGTTATGATGGGTGTCTTGGTTATGAAGGGTGGCTTGGTTATGATGGGTGGCTTGGTAATGATGGGTGGCTTGGTTATGATGGGTGGCTTGCTTTTGATGGGTGGCTTGGTTTTGATGGATGGCTTGCTTATGATGGGTGGCTTGGTTATGAAGGGTGGCTTGGTTATGAAGGGTGGCTTGGTTATGATGGGTGGCTTGGTAATGATGGGTGGCTTGGTTATGATGGGTGGCTTGGTTATGATGGGTGGCTTGGTAATGATGGGTGGCTTGGTTTTGATGGGTGGCTTGGTTATGATGGGTGGCTTGGTTCTGATCGGTGGCTTGGTTATGATGGGTGGCTTGTTTATGATGGGTGGCTTGTTTATGATGGGTGGCTTGGTTATGAAGGGTGGCTTGGTTTTGATGGGTGGCTTGGTTATGATGGGTGGCTTGGTTATGATGGGTGGCTTGGTTATGATGGGTGGCTTGGTTCTGATCGGTGGCTTGGTTATGATGGGTGGCTTGGTTCTGATCGGTGGCTTGGTTATGATGGGTGGCTTGGTTATGATGGGTGGCTTGGTTCTGATCGGTGGCTTGGTTATGATGGGTGGCTTGTTTATGAAGGGTGGCTTGGTTATGAAGGGTGGCTTGGTTATGACGGGTGGCTTGGTTATGAAGGGTGGTTTGGTTATGAAGGGTGGCTTGGTTATGATGGGTGGCTTGGTAATGATGGCTGGCTTGGTTATGATGGGTGGCTTGGTTATGATGGGTGGCTTGGTAATGATGGGTGGCTTGGTTTTGATGGTTGGCTTGGTTGTGCTGGGTGACTTGGTTATGATGGGTGGCTTGGTTATGATGGGTGGCTTGGTTATGATGGGTGGCTTGGTAATGATGGGTGGCTTGGTTTTGATGGTTGGCTTGGTTTTGATGGGTGGCTTGGTTTTGATGGCTGGCTTGGTTTTGATGGCTGGCTTGGTTATGACGGATGGCTTGGTTATGAAGGGTGGCTTGGTTATGATGGGTGGGTTCGTTATGAATGGTGGCTTGGTTGTGAAGGGTGGTTTGGTTATGCTGGGTGGCTTGGTTATGATGGGTGGTTTGGTTATGCTGGGTGGCTTGGTTATGATGGGTGGCTTGGTTATGATGGGTGGCTTGGTTATGAAGGGTTGCTTGGTTATGAAGGGTGGCTTGGTTCTGATGGGTTGGTTCATTCTGAAGGGTGGCTTGGTTATGAATGGTGGCTTGGTTATGAAGGGTGGCTTGGTTATGATGGGTGGCTTGGTTATGATGGGTGGCTTGGTAATGATGGGTGGCTTGGTTTTGATGGTTGGCTTGGTTGTGCTGGGTGACTTGGTTATGATGGGTGGCTTGGTTATGATGGGTGGCTTGGTTATGATGGGTGGCTTGGTAATGATGGGTGGCTTGGTTATGCTGGGTGGCTTGGTTATGATGGGTGGCTTGGTTATGCTGGGTGGCTTGGTTATGCTGGGTGGCTTGTTTATGAAGGGTGGCTTGGTTATGCTGGGTGGCTTGGTTATGCTGGGTGGCTTGGTTCTGCTGGGTGGCTTGTTTATGAAGGGTGGCTTGGTTTTGATGGGTGGCTTGGTTATGCTGGGTGGCTTGTTTATGAAGGGTGGCTTGGTTCTGCTGGGTGGCTTGGTTATGATGGGTGGCTTGGTTATGCTGGGTGGCTTGGTTCTGCTGGGTGGCTTGGTTTTGATGGGTGGCTTGGTTATGCTGGGTGGCTTGGTTATGATGGGTGGCTTGGTTATGATGGGTGGCTTGGTTATGAAGGGTGTCTTGGTTATGAAGGGTTGCTTGGTTATGAAGGGTGGCTTGGTTATGATGGGTGGGTTCGTTATGAATGGTGGCTTGGTTGTGAAGGGTGGCTTGGTTATGCTGGGTGGCTTGGTTATGATGGGTGGCTTGGTTATGATGGGTGGCTTGGTTTTGATGGGTGGCTTGGTTATGATGGGTGGCTTGGTTTTGAAGGGTGGTTTGGTTATGCTGGGTGGCTTGGTTATGATGGGTGGCTTGGTCATGATGGGTGGCTTGGTTATGAAGGGTTGCTTGGTTATGAAGGGTGGCTTGGTTATGATGGGTTGGTTCGTTATGAAGGGTGGCTTGGTTTTGATGGGTGGCTTGGTTATGATGGGTTGGTTCGTTATGAAGGGTGGCTTGGTTTTGATGGGTGGCTTGGTTATGATGGGTGGCTTGGTTATGATGGGTGGCTTGGTTATGAAGGGTGGTTTGGTTATGCTGGGTGGCTTGGTTTTGATGGGTGGCTTGGTTATGATGGGTTGGTTCGTTATGAAGGGTGGCTTGGTTTTGATGGGTGGCTTGGTTTTGATGGGTGGCTTGGTTTTGATGGGTGGCTTGGTTATGATGGGTGGCTTGGTTATGATGGGTGGCTTGGTTATGAAGGGTGGTTTGGTTATGCTGGGTGGCTTGGTTATGATGGGTGGCTTGGTTATGAAGGGTTGCTTGGTTATGAAGGGTGGCTTGGTTCTGATGGGTTGGTTCATTCTGAATGGTGGCTTGGTTATGAAGGGTGGCTTGGTGATGATGGGTGGCTTGGTTATGAAGGGTGGTTTGTATATGATGGGTGGCTTGGTTATGAAGGGTGGTTTGGTTTTGATGGGTGGCTTTGTTATGAAGCGTGGTTTGTTTATGATGGGTGGCTTGGTTATGATGGGTGGCTTGGTTATGATGGGTGGTTTGGTTTTGATGGGTGGCTTTGTTATGAAGCGTGGTTTGTTTATGATGGGTGGCTTGGTTATGATGGGTGGCTTGGTTATGATGGGTGGTTTGGTTTTGATGGGTGGCTTTGTTATGAAGCCTGGTTTGTTTATGCTGGGTGGCTTGGTTATGGTGGGTGGCTTGGTTATGCTGGGTGGCTTGGTTATAATGGGTGGCTTGGTTTTGATGGGTGGCTTGGTTATGAAGAGTGGTTTGGTTATGCTGGGTGGCTTGGTTATGATCGGTGGTTTGGTTATGAAATGTGGTTTGGTTCTGCTGGGTGGTTTGGTTATGCTGGGTGGCTTGGTTATGATCGGTGGCTTGGTTATGAAATGTGGTTTGGTTCTGCTGGGTGGTTTGGTTATGATGGGTGGCTTGGTAATGATGGGTGGCTTGGTTATGATGGGTGGCTTGGTTATGATGGGTGTCTTGGTTTTGATGGGTGGCTTGGTCATGATGGGTGGCTTGCTTATGATGGGTGGCTTGGTTATGATGGGTGGCTTGGTTTTGATGGGTGGCTTGTTCATGCCGGTTGGCTTGGTTATGATGGGTGGCTTGGTTATGATGGGTGGCTTGGTTATGATGGGTGGCTTGGTTATGATGGGTGGCTTGGTTATGATGGGTGGCTTGGTTATGATGGGTGGCTTGATTATGATGGGTGGCTTGGTTATGAAGGGTAGCTTGGTTATGATGGGTGGCTTGGTTATGATGGGTGGCTTGGTTATGAAGGGTGGCTTGGTTATGAAGGGTGGCTTGGTTATGATGGCTGGCTTGGTTATGAAGGGTAGCTTGGTTATGATGGGTGGCTTGGTTATGAAGGGTGGCTTGGTTATGAAGGGTGGCTTGGTTATGATGGGTGGCTTGGTTATGATGGGTGGCTTGGTTATGAAGGGTGGCTTGGTTATGAAGCGTGGCTTGGTTATGAAGCGTGGCTTGGTTATGATGGGTGGCTTGGTTATGAAGGGTCGTTTGGTTATGATGGGTGGCTTGGTTATGAAGGCAGGCTTCGTTATGAAGGGTGGCTTGGTTATGAAGGGTCGTTTGGTTATGATGGGTGGCTTGGTTATGAAGGGTAGCTTGGTTATGATGGGTGGCTTGGTTATGATGGCAGGCTTCGTTATGAAGGGTGGCTTGGTTTTGATGGGTGGCTTGGGTGTGAATGGTGGTTTGGTTATGCTGGGTGGCTTGGTTATGCTGGGTGGCTTGGTTTTGATGGGTGGCTTGGTTATGATGGGTGGCTTGGGTGTGAATGGTGGTTTGGTTATGCTGGGTGGCTTGGTTATGATGGGTGGCTTGGTTCTGATCGGTGGCTTGGTTATGATGGGTGGCTTGTTTATGATGGGTGGCTTGTTTATGATGGGCGGCTTGGTTATGAAGGGTGGCTTGGTTTTGATGGGTGGCCTGGTTATGATGGGTGGCCTGGTTATGATGGGTGGCTTGCTTCTGATCCGTGGCTTGGTTATGATGCGCGGCTTGGTTATGATGGGTGGCTTGGTTCTGATCGGTGGCTTGGTTATGATGGGTGGCTTGTTTATGAAGGGTGGCTTGGTTATGAAGGGTGGCTTGGTTATGACGGGTGGCTTGGTTATGAAGGGTGGTTTGGTTATGAAGGGTGGCTTGGTTATGATGGGTGGCTTGGTAATGATGGCTGGCTTGGTTATGATGGGTGGCTTGGTTATGATGGGTGGCTTGGTAATGATGGGTGGCTTGGTTTTGATGGTTGGCTTGGTTGTGCTGGGTGACTTGGTTATGATGGGTGGCTTGGTTTTGATGGGTGGCTTGGTTATGATGGGTGGCTTGGTAATGATGGGTGGCTTGGTTTTGATGGTTGGCTTGCTTTTGATGGGGGGCTTGGTTTTGATGGCTGGCTTGGTTTTGATGGCTGGCTTGGTTATGACGGATGGCTTGGTTATGAAGGGTGGCTTGGTTATGATGGGTGGGTTCGTTATGAATGGTGGCTTGGTTGTGAAGGGTGGTTTGGTTATGCTGGGTGGCTTGGTTATGATGGGGGGTTTGGTTATGCTGGGGGGCTGGGTTATGATGGGTGGCTTGGTTATGATGGGTGGTTTGGTTATGCTGGGTGGCTTGGTTTTGATGGGTGGCTTGGTTATGAAGGGTGGCTTGGTTATGATGGGTGGCTTGGTTATGATGGGTGGCTTGGTAATGATGGGTGGCTTTGTTTTGATGGTTGGCTTGGTTGTGCTGGGTGACTTGGTTATGATGGGTGGCTTGGTTATGATGGGTGTCTTGGTTATGATGGGTGGCTTGGTAATGATGGGTGGCTTGGTTTTGATGGTTGGCTTGGTTTTGATGGGTGGCTTGGTTTTGATGGCTGGCTTGGTTTTGACGGATGACTTGGTTATGATGGGTGGCTTGGTAATGATGGGTGGCTTGGTTATGATGGGTGGCTTGGTTATGATGGGTGGCTTGGTTATGATGGGTGGCTTGGTAATGATGGGTGGCTTGGTTTTGATGGTTGGCTTGGTTGTGCTGGGTGGCTTGGTTATGATGGGTGGCTTGGTAATGATGGGTGGCTTGGTTTTGATGGTTGGCTTGGTTTTGATGGGTGGCTTGGTTTTGATGGCTGGCTTGGTTATGACGGATGGCTTGGTTATGAAGGGTGGCTTGGTTATGATGGGTGGGTTCGTTATGAATGGTGGCTTGGTTGTGAAGGGTGGTTTGGTTATGCTGGGTGGCTTGGTTATGATGGGTGGTTTGGTTATGCTGGGTGGCTTGGTTATGATGGGTGGCTTGGTTATGATGGGTGGCTTGGTTATGAAGGGTTGCTTGGTTATGAAGGGTGGCTTGGTTCTGATGGGTTGGTTCATTCTGAAGGGTGGCTTGGTTATGAATGGTGGCTTGGTTATGAAGGGTGGCTTGGTTATGATGGGTGGCTTGGTTATGAAGGGTGGTTTGTATATGATGGGTGGCTTGGTTATGAAGGGTGGCTTTGTTATGATGTGTGGCTTGGTTATGAAGGGTGGCTTTGTTATGATGTGTGGCTTGGTTATGATGGGTGGCTTGGTTTTGATGGGTGGCTTGGTTATGATGGGTGGCTTGGTTATGATGGGTGGCTTGGTTATGATGGGTGGCTTGGTTTTGATGGGTGGCTTGGTTATGATGGGTGGCTTGGTTATGAAGGGTGGTTTGGTTATGCTGGGTGGCTTGGTTATGATGGGTGGCTTGGTTATGAAGGGTGGCTTGGTTCTGATGGGTGGCTTGGTTATGATGGGTGGCTTGGTTTTGAAGGGTGGTTTGGTTATGCTGGGTGGCTTGGTTATGATGGGTGGCTTGGTCATGATGGGTGGCTTGGTTATGAAGGGTTGCTTGGTTATGAAGGGTGGCTTGGTTATGATGGGTTGGTTCGTTATGAAGGGTGGCTTGGTTTTGATGGGTGGCTTGGTTATGATGGGTTGGTTCGTTATGAAGGGTGGCTTGGTTTTGATGGGTGGCTTGGTTATGATGGGTGGTTTGGTTTTGATGGGTGGCTTTGTTATGAAGCGTGGTTTGTTTATGCTGGGTGGCTTGGTTATGGTGGGTGGCTTGGTTATGCTGGGTGGCTTGGTTATAATGGGTGGCTTGGTTTTGATGGGTGGCTTGGTTATGAAGAGTGGTTTGGTTATGCTGGGTGGCTTGGTTATGATCGGTGGCTTGGTTATGAAATGTGGTTTGGTTCTGCTGGGTGGTTTGGTTATGATGGGTGGCTTGGTAATGATGGGTGGCTTGGTTATGATGGGTGTCTTGGTTTTGATGGGTGGCTTGGTTATGATGGGTGGCTTGGTAATGATGGGTGGCTTGGTTATGATGGGTGGCTTGGTTATGATGGGTGTCTTGGTTTTGATGGGTGGCTTGGTCATGATGGGTGGCTTGCTTATGATGGGTGGCTTGGTTATGAAGGGTGGCTTGGTTTTGATGGGTGGCTTGGTTATGACAGGTGGCTTGGTTATGAAGGGTGGCTTGGTAATGATGGGTGGCTTGGTTTTGATGGTTGGCTTGGTTGTGCTGGGTGGCTTGGTTATGATGGGTGGCTTGGTTATGAAGGGTGGCTTGGTTGTGCTGGGTGGCTTGGTTATGATGGGTGGCTTGGTTATGATGGGTGGCTTGGTAATGATGGGTGGCTTGGTTATGATGGGTGGCTTGGTTATGATGGGTGGCTTGGTTATGAAGGGTGGCTTGGTTATGATGGGTGGCTTGGTAATGATGGGTGGCTTGGTTATGATGGGTGGCTTGGTTTTGATGGGTGGCTTGGTTATGATGGGTGGCTTGGTTATGAAGGGTGGCTTTGTTATGAAGGGTGGCTTGGTTATGATGGGTGGCTTGGTAATGATGGGTGGCTTGGTTATGATGGGTGGCTTGGTTATGATGGGTGGCTTGGTAATGATGGGTGGCTTGGTTTTGATGGGTGGCTTGGTAATGATGGGTGGCTTGGTTTTGATGGTTGGCTTGGTTGTGCTGGGTGGCTTGGTTATGATGGGTGGCTTGGATATGATGGGTGGCTTGGTTATGATGGGTGGCTTGGTAATGATGGGCGGCTTGGTTTTGATGGCTGGCTTGGTTTTGATGGGTGGCTTGGTTTTGATGGCTGGCTTGGTTTTGACGGATGGCTTGGTTATGACGGATGACTTGGTTATGACGGGTGGCTTGGTAATGATGGGTGGCTTGGTTATGATGGCTGGCTTGGTTATGACGGATGGCTTGGTTATGACGGATGACTTGGTTATGATGGGTGGCTTGGTTATGATGGCTGGCTTGGTTATGATGGGTGGCTTGGTTATGATGGGTGGCTTGGTTATGATGGGTGGCTTGGTTATGATGGGTGGCTTGGTTATGATGGGTGGCTTGGTAATGATGGATGGCTTGGTTTTGATGGTTGGCTTGGTTGTGCTGGGTGGATTAGTTGTGGTTGGTTTGTTGTGCTGTATGGGTTGGTTGTGTTGTGTGGTTTCCCATTGCCTTCCCAACAGTCAGTCAGGAGAGGAATTTTTAATTTGTTCATCACACTTGCAATCGCTTACCCACTCTGCGAAAGATACCGTGGGATCTTTAACATCCACCAACGAGCCACCATCCCTTGGGTCACTCGTCGTTGGTGGACGTTAGAGATCCCACCCTGTCTTTTGCGGACGTTCAGCTGGAAGACCAGTCTCACAATGGATGGTCGTCGCCTCGAGTGACGTCCAAATGGCTCAACAAGCACACATGGTGCTGTCGATCACCCAATACCCCACAATTGTTGAAAGCAGATCCGTTGTATCTTTCACCCACTTTTTGACTTTAAGTCGATTTTGGACGAAAGCGGTGCCAAGCTGTCACCCTGTGCCTGCGAACGGTGCAGAGAAAGGAGAGGAACCACTGAAAATGGAGTCGGCTCAAAGAGATCAATCAATTGTTCCACACACCTTGATTCCAAGCACCCATGTCACAGCAAAGCGTGTTTTGGTGGAGAAAAGATTTCCATAAATAAGTTTAATGCAAATTAGGAGAACACAAAGCAACGCTTCCTCCAATGTTGTTCACGAGCAAGACGACATTGCACATATTCAAATGTCCAATGTCATCACATGGGTTATCTGGAAGCGAGTCAAGCATGGTGTGATTATGATGTCACAATGGGCAGGTAACTCGATCGTATGAATAAAGGGCACTGCTGTCTCAAACAGGGAACAAACAAAAGTCACGTGACCCGATCATGAGGCTAAAATCGCAGTACCAAGTCAGCAGTCTCAAGGGAAATGCAAGAGCAGGGTGGACCATGGAGGTTGAATGAACACCTTTTTGGCTCGAGAGAAGAATTTATTGTACATATGGAGCCGCTTTCATGCTTTGTCATTTGATAATTCGATTTGTCACCCAACAAGACGATGGATCATGTCAATTGTTTTTATCATTTTTATACTTCCTTTATTAGTATGAGAGGGCTTGGAGATCTTCGAGCAGAAGAAATGACAAGTGCTCCGAGTTGGTGCGCGAGTCAGGCTGTAACATGTTTTAAGTCGTGTACATCTCATGATAGTGTGCTATTTTGAATAATTTGTTCTATCTTGCAGATAATAATGTTGTTAACTAAATATAAATATTAAGTAGATTAAGGGTTATCAGTTGTAAGTAAAGGCTGCATGCACACAGCTGCCTGATACTAAAATTGTGACTCGTCCCACTTTGTGGTCCGCCTCCATGACAGTGACCGCCCACGCTTTTTACAGGCTGACCTCAAACAATGACCCTTGTGTACAGAACCTCCCTTTGGCACTGACAATGGGGGAACGGATGAAGAAAAGAGAATGCAGGCAATTGCGAGCGATTATCTGGTGGCGTGAGCGATGACGTGTCTCTTATCCATGCACTGTTGTTGTTATTGAAGACGAGGCTGCATTACACATACTGGCTGGTATGACATAATCAGTTTAACACTGACTTTGGCCTTGAGAATGACAAACACACACACACACACACACACACACACACACACACACACACACACACACACACACACACACACACACACAAAAAACCCCAACAATGAGGGGCAAAAGAATTAAAGCAAAACAAAGTAAATGGAGAGGTTAACAAAGTAAATGGAGAGGTTAACAAAGTAAATGGAGAGGTTAACAAAGTAAATGGAGAGGTTAACAAAGTAAATGGAGAGGTTAACAAAGTAAATGGAGAGGTTAGCATGAGGGTGATACTTTAAACTTTAACTTTGCACTTAAGAAAACTTTTACACGTGCTCCAGGTCTCCCTCCATGCGTGGGTCCACCGAAGGATGGGGGCGATGTGGACATCAACATGACGATGATGTAAGGAACATGGTTCAAAGATGGACCGTGCGACCAGCCAACCGTGATGACGTACAGGTGCTTGTCAGACAGGTGTAAATGTGTCGAAAGGTAATGTTAGAAGCGTGCGTTCAGAAAGCTGTGTCCGTGTCGATGATTAGTCGAGGGAAATTTATGGTGCCATTAGGTTTTGGTGGTGACCGTTGCTGTAAGACGCCAACTCGGGTGCTTTTGTACATCTTTGTCCTTGTCTGCTTGTCTGCATGGGATGGTGCAGCGGAGCTGTCTTGTCTGGGGGTCGTTTGCCGCTGTGTAAAGTGTCCGATTTATTGGGACCTCTCCGGCAGGACGTTACATCGCAAAAGGTGCCCACTCCCTCGGAATGACGTTAAGCCGGGTATCCCGTCTGCTTGCATTATACGCCGGACTTTTAAAGACTTCACGGTTGTCTTTCGCCTAAAGTAGTCGAGTCGACGAATTACAGAAACCTGCCCAGAATCACCTTCAAGCGAACGGCAGTCCTGGGCAGCCGCTTCTTGAAAGACTTTGGCGAAACCTTCCCCCTCGGCTTACCCCGCAAGAAGATGGGAATAATTGGAGCCGTTAATGTAGTAGTAGTAGTAGTAGTAGTAGGAGTAGTAGTAGTATGAGTAGGAGTAGTAGTTGCAGATGAAACAGTAA
The DNA here is from genome assembly GCF_056783735.1 of Eptatretus burgeri. Lineage (NCBI taxonomy): Eukaryota > Metazoa > Chordata > Myxini > Myxiniformes > Myxinidae > Eptatretus > Eptatretus burgeri. The sequence goes on from NC_140966.1 coordinate 80,134,357, forward strand.
TAATTGGAGTATATATATATATATATATATTTTTTTTTTAACAAACAAAACTGCTTGGGATGTCTATGGGGATTACAAGACATTTCAGAAGGCCAAGCACGGACACGTCCCCTGGACCAAGGGAATGATAACGAAGAGGGCAGAGGCCGAGAATTAAAGTACAGTGCAAGTACTCTTGAGGCGAACGTACGTGCCCCCTCACCAAAATGGCAACATTCTCCAAACAGTGAGCCATTAAATCCGCGGCAGCTTTTGGATACCCAGTGAGCCAGGCTGGGTCAGCGTGACCTGGTGATGCAGGAGTAACTGCTCAGATTGCTGGGATAAAGCATCCGTGGGCCACATGCCAACGGGCGCCGGGTGCTGCATTGGCATCAATGTTGACGCATGTCGACCTCCGGAATGGGCCCTTCCTCCATCACAGAGTCATGCTGTCCTTTCACTCATAGACCCCCTCTTATTTGCAGTGAAACATCGAAAGGTAATATGTAATTCCAGTGGGGGGAGGGGAGGGGGGGGGGTAAACGGGTGAAGTGGGGGGTGAGGGTGACGTCTGTATTTTCAGATGAAAGGAAGTGGTTTCTTTGCTTTCTCGTGCTTATCAGGAGGAGGTTTCGATCGAACAGTCCTGAAATGGATTCCTGATAGAAGGTCGGACCTCCACTGGCGATACGACCTTAACACCGAGACACACTGTTTGTGTCTGCGCTAAACAGCTGCACTTGTGGTTGTACCCCACGGTGGAACCAATGTTCATCTATTCAGTTATTCAGGAATTGCATCTTTTGGTGATGGTGGAACTCGAGGCAAACGCAAGGTTCGGGTGAAATAAGTTCCCAGTAAATTGTCCTCCAATGTAAAGACTCAAACCTTGTTTACTCTTTTGAGAAAGGAAATCTTGGTTGCTCTTGGTGTAACTTCCTTAGCGCTGGTTTACTTGTTGCTTCGCTCTCCTGGACCATGCGTATCAAGAACCGATGTATTATTATCTTTGTGACATTTGCAGAGGTTTTTATTTAATTTTTTTTTGAAATGGGAGTGACTATAAGTATGACTACTACTACTACTACTACTACTACTACTACTACTACTACTACTACTACTACTACTACTACTACTACTACTACTACTACTACTACTACTACTACTACTACTACTACTACTACTACTACTACTACTACGACGACTTTCATGTCGGAGAAACTTTAATTTAATCGGTCGGAGGGAAAGATTTTGCCCCGAGGCTTTCACGAACTGGATGGCCAGGCCTTACGTTCGACCGCAGGTGACTGGAATTAGTATTTTGTTCAGGGTGCCAGAGATAATTTGCCGACTCGTTATAACTTCCACCGACGACCAGTGCTCGGTAGAGGGGTACTCCAGCTCGCTCTCCCTCCGATGGACGGTGCAAACGCTGATGCATATCTCTGGATGGGAATCACCAGGATTGCAGTTTACAGCTGGCTCAGGGTTCGAACCGAGGTGAGACAGCTTGGAGGTGAGTGTGCACACCTGCAGGCTATGCTGCAAGCCCGTGATTTTAGTGATTATTCGCGTTTTGTTCAAAATAATGAACTTTCAGCACAAAAACGTAAAGTACATTGGAATACATGTCGAGCATATTACGTAGACAGTATATTATTACGTCACACAATGAAACGTCTCGTTGGAGTAACTCAGTGTTTAAGCCTCTGGAATCTGCAGCATCGCCATGGATATTAAAACCACTGAGAAATAGCATTCGGTATTGTATAGAAGTTTGATGTAAATTTGATGTAAACACAAGTGCAAAGATTACTGATCATGAATGAGTTTGTACTTTATCCACGGGATAGTGAACTCACTGTTCCGCTTATAAACCTTTTCCTTTACTCTGTTGTAAACTATTTATTTAACCATGGCTTGTGGATTGTGGTGGTTGGTGGTTGGTGGTTGTTGTGTGCAATGTTTACACGAGAAACGGGGAGGAGCGTGTGGGGGGCGTTCAGAAAGTTCTCGGAATGAGATGCAAAAGTCCAAAGCACCGGAGCAACCCAACTTCATTCTTTTTCAAAACACAACTTATCGTGTTTTTGGGTAGTGTGTGTGTGTGTGTGTTGCTTCTTGTATCTATTAATTACGTACCATTGGAATGTACTTTAGACCCCTTCGACTTTTGAAGACCCTTCGAGACCCCTCCAAGACCCTGAAAGACCTCTAATAATAATAATTATTATTATTATTATTATTGGGGTTCTCGGGCTTCCAGGCTAAGAAACCTATTGTATTTGTTCAAATTTGCAAAAACGCCCAAGGCCGTGAAGACCAATGGACCAACAGGGACCTCCTTGTTATCTCCAAACGTTTATGAAACCCTTGGCGTTTCTTTGACCATTGTGGGTCATCTGTTTCCGAGAACCCTTTGTTTGAGTACCCACGTAAGTGGCAAACAATAAGTTAATTGTTGAAAATGTAAGAGTTGCGCATTTTATCCTGGTGGCCACAACAGCCGCTCTTTCTTTTTATCCCCCTTCACACGTCGGCATGCAAAAGGTTAAAAAAAAAATCCTCCAATGTGCATAGTCATCCGGGGAGAGGAGGTAAATTGGCAGATATGTCTATGACGCACGGTCTTTATGTCGAAGGTGTTTTTCCAGAAAGACAGGGATTCTGGGAGCAGTTGAGGGGGCCTGCAGCTTGATGGAGAGTCATGACCTCAAGGCGTCGTTGAACTTCATCCAGGTCCTGAGGTTCTCAGCTGCGAGTGTGGTTCCCACGCCTGGGCCACGGGCAGGCCGAGGCAAGTTCAGCGGAGGGCGGAATTCCTCCCCAAACACCCAAACACACTCGCGGCTGCCCATCCCTCCCCGAGGAGGCCTGCTTTCCCAAAGCAGAAATATTATTGCTCTTCTGCCTTGATCCAGCTGGCTCGTTGCCGGACCCGCGGACCCAATCAGTGCACCATCCCGCTCACCACCAGCACGTAGCCATTTATGCCCATTTAGTAATGGCGAGGAAAGGGAACAGGCTCCTATTGATTGAATGTCGGTACTTGTTGTTTGGATTGTTGCAGGGAATTTATTTATTTATTTGTTAAGTACCTGCGGTGGAGGGGGGGGGTATGGGAGTGAGGGATTGAAATTAAGAAATTAAAAATGAGAAAAGGAACATTGACATGAAAGAAGAGGTTTTGGGAGTGTGGAAAGACTGGGCCAGTCTCCACCCCCCTCCCCCTACCAATTCGCACCCCTTCCTGATAAACACGTATGCCCTATACAGTAAATGGGTATTTATTCAGCATACATTAGGTGAGGGGAGCAAGGGGGGGGGGGAGTGAAAAATTCCACCATGTTTTCATACGTAATAAGTAGATGACACCTTCTATTTTCAGCTCTTGAAACACTTCTTTTTACTTTTGGTTGCTATTTGATCCACCTGTTCAAATCGGATTTTTTTGTTTGTTTTTGGCTCTGTTACAGGAACAGGGCTATTCTATTTTGGAATCTTAGAAGCATTTCTTCAACGAAAGTGGCAACGATGACGTCACAAACACTCATTTGAAGCGCTGCTCATGGAGTTGACAAATGGCAATGGCGGTAAAATGCTGATTTCACAAATTAGTGCGACAGCATTTCCTAAGCAGGTGGGTGTAAACACGAGCCAGTGTGGAGAGGGTGACACATCAAAGGGAGTTGTGGAAAGACCAGAGGCGTCGCGAGCTTCCAAAAATATTTGAGGCTCAGTGCCCCTCGAACTTAAACTTCCCCTACCTTCAATCAAACATTCAGCACAATGGCACATGCAGAACAATAGGCTAATCAATTCCCTATCAGTTCCATTCATTGCTTGGAAATCCCCCAAGACTGGAAGAGTATCTCGTCTGGGGCACTGATCAACCACAGACTCGAGCGCTGCATAGAATGTGTCCTTCACGGTGAGGTCACTCGCCCAAATCGGAGCACATACAGAGACCAGGGAAACGACACCCAAGGAGTGATGAATCCTTAGTCTCATAATACGCTCGTTGACCGGTGTTACCTCAATTATCATTGGAGTCAGATTATAGGACACAGTTACAGCAACTCATTGGGCATGGTAACCATCAGAGCGACCAGACCAATAGTAGGTGTAACCACCCGCCATGATCTCACCCCAATCCGGTCTCCGAACCTCAGAGTGTGCTGCAATACTGATGTCCAAACGCTTGAGCTCGGATGATAAGAAAGACAGGTGATAGGAGATTCCAGGCACCCACCCGAAGGGACTGCCTCAGGTTAACCCAAGGAGACCGCCGTCTATCTTCTACCGCCTCCTTTCCGGTCTTACACCCTCTGCCCTCTATTTTTGCAGGTCACAAGTGGTGTTCCTGCAATGCTTTTTTGTGAAACTCCTAAAATCCCGAATCACTACTTATCTCCACTCATTTGTTCCTTTTTTTCCCCACCTGTGGAACCAACTTCGTCTCTTCAACCTCATTCTTCCCTCGCGGCTCCAGGGCTTCAAGTCAGTTTTTCATCACCATCTCAGGTGATCCCCCACCATCAACCATGATCTTTATTATCCCCATTAACACTGACCAAGCACACCACTTTCTGCGATTCCATTTTTGCCCTTCCACTTCTGTGATTGAGAATTTGTGGCTATATCCGTTTTGTTCACCCCCTTTGTCCTCCTGTTGTCCTCATTCTTCCCCATGTGCCTCATTTCTCCAAGTCTCCCTCTATTTTGTGCCTCAACCCTGCTGTCAGTGTCTCTCTCTCTCTCTCTCTCTCTCTCTCTCTCTCTCTCTCTCTCTCTCTCTCTCTCTCTCTCTCTCTCTCTCTCTCTGTCTGTGTGTCTTCTGTATTCTATCCCCTCCACGATCCTCGACTCTGTATACAAACAATACTTGGCAAAGATGCTTTGCATTGTGAGGAAAATTTGTACACAAAGCTTGGGGAGGTTCACTTCAAGTTTGGGTGTGTGTGCTGTGCAAATACTTTCAGAAACACAGTGGAAATTTAAAGCCTGATTGGTATGCTACCTGACTGTTGTGACTGACCAATCTAATAAAAATATCTTGTCCATCACAAGGTGTAAACTGCACAACGGAGCCTTGGGGCCACACTGTTAATCAAAAATGCTTCCTGGTCCTGACAAAATCAGCCAAGCATGATGACATTCCAGCATCGTGTGTTCGCAATCAGGTGATATTGCGAGAATGAGGTTTGAACTCATGCTTTGGCCCGACTTGGTCTCTCTCGCCTGCAAGCAAACTAAATTTGTCCAAATTGTCTGCCCCTCCACTCAACCATTGACTTCTGATTGTTCAATGTGCCTTCTCAGTCACTCAGCGCACGTCTGCATCACCATGCCCCATTGCCCACCTCGCCAAAGGGGAATTCATGACCGTTGAATGAGCTTTCTACTGCCAAGTGGAGTGCATCGTGCATGATCACCTGGGTAATTGTGTGGCGCACAGGAACCAAATGACCATTTCTCAAGGAGCAATTTTCCTTCGGACTTTTACATATAGCATGCATTGTTCTGCTGTTGATTTATAAAACATATAGAAACCCCTGGTGACGAAGTTCATCTGCACAGCCTGGACGTATTTTATGCCGGCCAGATAAGGATTGTAGACCCGAAAGACTAAGTAACTTTTAAAGAAGCTGAAAATACTTGTAAACATACCTGCGAGAATTGGGTGTGCCTCTGCACAACAAATAGTTGGAGAACTTCCTGATAATTTCGTCCAAAAAGTTTATATCTTGAAATCCACACTGCAAAAACTCCCAATGATGTTGTCCCGTGAAAGGTCAAAGGTTCGTAGATGGATATGTTCTACCCAAACGTTTGTGCTTATTAACACCGATGGGAAGGTCATATCTGGGGATTGTCAATGCATAGGGTAAGATTGAAATGATGTTATTTACTATTAATCATGTTTTGAAGGAGGGGTAGAAGTGGGAGTTGTGAAAGATGGGACAAGGTGATAACTCTCCAACACACCTTTGAGGTGCCACACCATTATTTAAAATAAAAAACAAAAAAATATATATTTTGCTTCCCTGGCCACAAGAAAAATTGTACTTGATTAGTAGAGTATCCACCCTACAGACGATCTTGTTCCAAGAATGCAACATGTTCTTCTGACGCATACCTTTATTTGGGCGGTGTATTGGCAACTGGCAGCTCTATATATGCAAAAACAACAATAACCCAGGTTACATCCATGAATCAAAAACATACCTACTGCTTATAATTCAAAACACCTCACTGCACTGGAAAACGTGGGGACAGGAATAATGCACTGCACTGGAAATGGTGGAGACCTGTAATACCCTCCCCCACCTAGAGGTGGGACTACACGATACACATTTACATAGAGAATTTGCATGTCAGGTCAGGTGTGGGAACATGTGCCAGAGCAGCGCGTTGCTGCGTCCACTTTCTGCCTGTACTCCAGGGGCCTCCATCTGGCCATCCCCCAGGCAGATGCCTGGCCCATCCCCATCTCCTGGAGATGCTGGTCAACCTGCTGCAACCACGAGGAACGTGGTCGGCCCATTGGCCTCCTCCACTCACGAGGCTCCCTCGCTGAGAGAATCTGGTGAGCAGGATCAGCATCAGGAAAAGGAGCCACACGTCCATACAGCCAGAGCTGACACTCACGGACTATGCAGGTAATAAATCTCATTTGAGTCTCTCTCAGCAACCGCTCGTTGGACACAAAGTCCGACCAGTGATATCCAAGGATTCTCTGAAGAGACCTGGTACCAAAGGAATTCAGTCTCTGTCTCAGATCCCTGGTCAGAGTCCAAGTCTCGCATCCGTAGAGTAAGACTGGAAGCACAAAGGACCTGAAGACTCAGACTTTCGTCCTCCCACACAGGTACCGACTGCGCCACACCCCATGATCCAGTGAATCCATCACTCCCCAGGCCCGATCAAGATGTCTATTGACCTCTGGCTCACAGATAGCAGAGACATGAATATCACTGCCAAGGTAAGTGAATCTCTCCACGATCTCAACATCCTCACCACAAACAGGTACAGACAGGATAGCAGCATCCAAGATGTTATTGAAAGCCTGGATCTTAGTTTTGACCCAGGAAACCCATAATCCCAGCGGCTCCGACTCCTCATTCAGCACCTCGAGGGCCCCAAAAGAATATCTAGATTATCCGCAAAGATGACTGCATCATCTGCGAAATCAAGGTCAGAGATCTTCCCAAACGATGCACCTCAGCTTGATCTCTCTGACATCCTCCCCAGAATCCAGTCCATACAAGTGCTGTAAAGTGTGGTGTGAGGGCCAGTACACACCCCTGATGCACTCCAGTAACAACTGGAAATAAGTCACAAATGGTACAACCACATCTCATAGTACTCTCAGTACTAAAGTATAGTAATTGTCCATATAGAATTTGCGTGTCCCTTTGGGAAAGCAGGCCTGCTTGGGGAGGGATGGGCAGCCGCGATTGTGTTTGGGGAGGAATTCCGCCCTCCGCTGAACTTGCCTCGGCCTGCCCATGGGCCAGGCGTGGGAACCACACTCGCTGCTGAGAACCTCGGGACCTGGATGAAGTTCAACGACACCTGGAGGTCATAACTCTGCATCAAGCTGCAGGTCCCTCAACTGCTCCCGCAATCCTTATCTTTCTGGAAAACACCTTCGACAGAAAGAGCATGTGTCGTAGGCATATCTGCCAATTTACCTCCTCTCCCCGGATGACTATGTACATTGGAGGATTTTTTTTCCAACCTTTTGCATGCCGACGTGTGAAGGGGATAAAAAGAAAGAGCGGCTGTTGCAGCCTCAAGGATAAAATGCACAACTCTTACATTTTCAACAATTAACTTATTGTTTTCCACTTACGTGGGTGCTCAAAAAATGTTCTCGGAAAGAGATAACCCACAATGGTCCAAGAAACGCCAAGGGTTTCATAAATGTTTACAGATAACAAGGGGGCCCTTGTTGGTCCATTGGTCTTCATGGCCTTGGGCGTTTTTGGGAATTAGAAACAAATACAATAGGTTTCTCAGCCTGGAAGCCCTGGAACCCCAATAATTATAATTATTAGCGGTCTTTCAGGGTCTTGGGGGTCTTAAAGGGTCTCCAAAAGTGAAAGGCGTCTCAACAGTCTAAAGGGTCAAAAGCACATTTGTCCCAATTGGTCTGGAACTGTGAACCAGAATAGCACTAAGTTCCTTGACTTTGCAAGAAGTTATGGAGTTCAGGTGGCTGGTTCATGGTTTCAGCGGCAAAGGATCATTGCTGGACTTGGTATTCCAACGCTGGCGGTGTGGCAAAGGAGATTGACCATGTGCTCGTTGATGGTCATTGGAGGATGATCCAGAACTGCAGGGTCTACCAGAGTCCTCAGTGCCTCAACACTGACCACAGGCTTGTTGTAGCAACTGTGACGTTGCAGATTAAATCCAGGAGAATGGCACCATCCCAGCCAAGGCTGGATGTTGGCAAGCTCAAGGATGAGAGGGCAGCTGAGGAGTTTGCAAACAGGCTGACTGGAGATCTGCGGGGTCGGGGGGTGGGTTGGGTACTTTGCGGAATCTTGAAGATTTGTGAAGCGCTTTCGAGACCACCATCCTTCATGTTGCCGTGGATGTCTTGGAACTCAACGTTGGGCGAAGAAGAATTTTATCTCTCAAGGGACACTGGATACCTTTAACCAGAGTCACAGGGCCAGGCTGAATGGCAGAGCTGAGCTGTTCAGGGAGCTGAGGCGTAAAACTGTACGTGTACTAAGGGTGGACAAGGAGGCCTGTGTGTGAGCAATCTGTGAGGGGGGTAGAGCTTCACCTGTGGTCAAGTAATTCTCGTCCTGCTTACAGGGAAATTTGCGCATTGCATTCCACCAAACCCGTCCCTTGGTGTACTGCATTTAGAACTGAGGGTGGTGGGCTCTTTTCAGAGGAGTCCGAAATGAAGGCCCATTGATGGACTGGTTACTTTGAGTGGCTGTACCAGGATGATCCACCTGCTGTCGAGTTGGATGTCAGGGGTGTTACGATCCCTATTGCTGACCATACAATCAACTATGGTCCACCTTCGTTTGTGGAAACACATGATGTGGTTAACCGGTTGAAATGGGGTGAAGCTCCAGGGATCTGTGGCATCCATGCTGAACTTCTCAAGGCTGGTGGAAATGCTGTACTCATGTTGTTGCATGCAGTTCTGTGTTTCGCCTGGAACACAGGCATCATCCCAACTAACTAGAAGAGGGACCTTGCTGTCCCTCTCTGGAAAGGGTAGGGTGATCGCCAAGACTGCAACAACTACTGAGGGGTGACACTGCTCTCAATGCCGAGCAAGTTCTTTGCTCGGATAATTATTGAAAGGGTTTGCCAGAATCTGCATGAGCACCAGCGTCCAGAGCAGTCGGGCTTTACACCAAAGAGGTCAACGATTGACCGTATCCTTGCTCTTCAGGTCCTCATCAAATGAAGACAATAGTTTCAGCAGGGGCTGCTTGCAGCTTATGTTGATCTCTGCAAAGCATTTGATTCAGTGAATCGGGATGCCCACTCGAGGATTCTTAGTCTTTGTAGGGTGCCATCAAAACTGATGAATCTGATGTCTGAGCTATACTCTGGTACTGAGAGTGCTGTGAGATGTGGTGATTCCATCTCTGACTTATTTCCAGGTGTTACTGGAGTTTGTCAGGGATGTGCACTGGCCCCCACACCTTTCAGCACTTGTATGGACTGGATTCTGGGGAGGATGTCGGACAGATCAAGCTGCGGCGCATCGTTTGGTAAGGTCAAGATCTCTGACCTTGATTTCGCAGATGATGCAGTCATCTTTGCGGAGACTCGAGATATCCTTTGGGGGCCCTCAAGGTGCTGAATGAGGAGTCGGAGCCGCTGGGATTATGGGTTTCCTGGGTCAAAACTAAGATCCAGGCTTTCAATGACATCTTGGATGCTGCTGTCCTGTCTGTATCTGTTTGTGGTGAGGATGTTGAGGTCACGAAGAGATTCACTTACCTTGGCAGTGATATTCATGTCTCCACTGGTTGTGATCCAGAGGTCAACAGATGTCTGGGTCGGGCGTGGGGAGTCATGGACTCACTGGATCATGGGGTGTGGCACTGCCGATACATGTGCGGGAGGACAAAAGTCCGAGTCTTCAGGTCCTTGGTGCTTCCAGTCTTGCTCTATGGATGTGAGACTTGGTCTCTGACCAAGGATCCGAGACAGAGATTTAATTCCTTTGGTACCAGGTCTCTGTAGAATCCTTGGCTATCTCTGGTCGGATTTTGTGTCCAACGAGCAGTTGCTGAGAGACGCAAATGAGATTTGTTACCTGCATAGTCTGTGACATCAGCTGTGGCTGTATGGTAATGTGGCTTGTTTTCCTGACACTGATCCTGCTCACCATATTCTCTCAGTGAGGGAGCCTTGTGAGTGGAGGAGGCCAATGGGCCAACCCTGTGCCTCATGGTTGCAGTAGGTTGTTCAGCATCTCAAGGTGATGGAGATGGGGATGGGTCAGGCATCTTCCTGGTGGATGGCCAGATGGAGCCCCAGGAGTACCAGCGGAAAGTGGACGCAGCGACTTGCTGATCCGGTACATGCTCCCATACCTGACCTGACCTGAGAATATAGAGACCACTGACCTGTCCACTATGTAAGTGATAGGCTGAAATCTCAGACATTCTTTTATTTAAATCTTCTCTGTTATTCTGTGCAGAATCCTTTTGATGAAACGGTATAAATCGTAATTAATGCTCCACCGCACATCTGCCTTCCCTTCCTCTCCCCTCTCTCTGCCTTCCCTTCCCCCACCCCTCCTCAATCACCCTCCCACCTCACTCCCCTCCCCTCCTTACTCCCCCCACCATTCTCTTTCTCTCACCCCCCCCTTTAGTGTTCCCGTCAGCGAAGAGACGGGTGGAATTTGTGAGTTGCTAGATAAAGGTTCAGGTGTGCCAGTCTAAGACTTCATGATGGAGGATGCCAAGTCGGTGACTGGCTTTGAAGGCCAACTTCGATTCATGGTTTGCTCAAGAAAGATCATGGCTGATCATGAGGCTCAAACGTTTAAATGACTTAACCTCTTCAAGTGGTTTGTTTTGGAAGTTGATGGGAGGGTTTGCTTGATGGTCCTTCCAGAGAGACTGGATGAGTGTGTGGGATCTGTCAGGTTTGAAAGAAAGAAATATTCAAAGTGATGGACCAGCTCCTCATTCTATCAAGGTCTACAGAGAGTGAAGATGATGCTGCCTGTCTATCTAAAGGATAAGGGATGTTACGGCCGATGGTGGAGTCATCAGAAAATGGATAAAGAGAGTTTCTAGAGAGTCAGAGAGATTGTTGATGAAGAATAGAAATAGGACTGGGTGGAAAACATTCCCTTGGGGTACTGCAGGGTTGACAGGGAGAGGAGATAAAAAGGTTCCATTCAGAGCCACACAATTTCTCCGAGGGTAGAGGAAGTTGGTAAGCCATGTATGGAGTTGACCTTGGATGCCATAGGCAGAGAGATTGGAGAGCAAGGTTGGATGCAAGACTATGAAATGCTTGAGCTATGTCCAGAGAGAAAGCCCTTATCTCATGTCTGACATCGAGGGCCTCCAGCTATTGTTGGGACAGCAGAAGCAGCATGTTTAAGGTAGATTGACCTGGTGTGAATCTAAACTAGTGATATGAGATGGGGCCCGTTAGAGCAGTGATCTTCACTTTTTTTGGAGGGGGGCCACTTTCGCCGATAAGGCATCAGTGTGAGAGCCGCCACACCGCGCGCATACACGAGAAAGTAATCTAACCCTTCATGCAATTATGTTGTATAACAGTTATGTTAACTAAATGGAAGTCTGCTTGTGCAATACAACAATATAGGCTTAATTATTAGAAACCATAAATGTAATACGAAGCCACCGACTTAAGGTATGTGTTTTAAGCAAACAAATACAGACTAGGCAAACCTGTGCTCCGTGCGACGTTTCTAAAGTGAGGGATCCTTAGGACGTCAATATATCCAGTGTTCACAATGTGATTTATATAATTTCTTTATATACAATGTTTCTTGTTACATTTTTTGTATCAAATGCACCTTCTGAAGTAGTCAGCATGTGCAGAAGAGGGTTTTACATTGCAGACGCTGTTTTCTAGGAGTGGCATTACACCTCTCGGCAGTGACGGTCTGTCGACGACAGACGTAATGACGTCAGCGAATAACCGAGATGTCATGACGTCATTACTCCTCAGCGGTGACGTCACACGTCGCCATGCAAACGAATGTAAAAATTAGAAAATCGCCAAAAATTCCAAAACCTGTCCGTCTGGCACGATCTCACATAGCCTGATGTACGTTAGACCACAGAGCTCCCGCATGCTGAAAGTGGCAACAATCCGTCCGGCAGTTTTGGAGGAGATACGTTTTTTTGGGAGGATAGGATAGGAGGAGTTTTTGGAGATATATTGATATAATAATATTACAATAATAAGTTAGATTTCAAAAGTTACTTTAAAAGCTGAATGAGCGGAAGTGTGCCTGATGCTCCATCTAGGACCTTCTTCATATAGGATTTGTAATCGGTCATAACAATCTTTGTGAGGCAGTCCAAATGTTGATTTGTCAATCTGTTCCTCTGTTTTCTTTTCCCAATGTTCATTGTTGAAAAGGTTGCTTCACATGTGTATGTATTGACAAAAACTGATCCCCGATCCCAGAATGGCAGCCATAGATGCCGCACTTTCACCTCTTGCCAACATATCTTACAACTCTTTTTTTTTTGCACAATGTCATAATCTTTATCTGCCTTTTGGCACAATTAATTTTGTTCATCGTTTTACGTTTGGGTGCCATTATTAACTGCTGTGCTTCCAGTAGATCTCCTAATCCAGCATCTCTCTGCCATTTCCTGTTTGATGACGATTCATTATTAAACTTCCCTTTGTTCCTGTATGCTGGTCTGATGACTACAATTAATGGTGTACGAGAAACAGCAAAAGGCTCGTAATGGGAGGTAATCATACACATGGACACAAACAATCACTCATCTCAACTCAAAAACCACGATTGGCCAAAATGAAATACCGGGATAACTAAATCGGAACACAGTAGGTTACCCGCAATTGGTCAAAACCCGCGATATTAGAACCCACGATTTTTGAGCATTTACTGTATACTGTCCTTCCCTCAACCGATTTAGTTATGTTACTTTTATGTTTACTTTTGGAAAACTCATTTGAAACCATTGGGTCAATTTGATAGCATTTATGGCGAATTATGATGGGGTGTTTTCACATTTATGTATGATTGGCCGTAAGTCAAGGGCCACATTTTAGGCCACCAGTGGCTCGTGGGCCATGCAATGAAGAACAGCGTTAGAGCAATGGGATGATTTTATGTCCACTGCAATGATGGATTCCATAACCTTTCTGATGATTGGAAGTAAGCTGATAGATCTGTAATTAAGAGGATTTGTTTTTGCACCTTTTTTTATGTCCAGGCCAGTTACAAAATCAGATTTGAGGGTTGCTACAAATCTCTCAATATTCTCAGGTGAAAAAGACGCAGAGACCAGGAGCCATTGAGTGTGACTGGGTAAGGTGGGTACAGAGAGTGATGGTTTGAGGACTGAAGGTTTGGCAGCAAACACAGTATTGTGGCGTTCGGCCTTCTTACGAATGGAGTCGGCTGTGGTGCCATTTGAAGTGAGGGAAGGGATGAAAGGGGAGCATACACCAGCCAAGGCTTACAAGGCAGCACCAGGTGTTGGAGGAGTGAGAAAAGTTTAAAAGTTCATTCTTGAGATTGGTAATGCGGAGATGACCAGCATTGCAAGTTGGCGTTTGCATTTTCACCATGTGTGCCCATGTACCCAAACACAAACCGTCCTTGATTATTATTATTAGTATTTTTGTTACTATTGCATCAAAAACTTTCCTGGGTGTTCCTTAAACCAACCATCATTTGTTTTATTGAAATTAATCTGTTCTCAAGTTATAGCATGACAGACAGACAAACAGACATGGCTCCTATTATAATATTAAGCGAGTGGCGAAAAAAATGGAAACAACTTGGTAAATGAAGGGCACCAGGTGTATTGAAAGCTACGACTTCCAAATAGGTGTGGCCCATGTGTTAATTAAGCAAATAGCATCCAGGCATGCTCAGGGTCATGTATAAAAATGCTGCACAGGCCTGGTTGCCTATAATTATGGCTAGTCTGGCTACAAGCTGAGACCTCGGTGACTTTGAAAGAGGGGTGATTGTTGGGGTGTGTTAGGGAGAAGCTTCAGTGAAAAAGACAGCTCAACTTGCTTATGTTTCACGAGCAATGGTGTCAAAGGTGATGTCGGCATGGAACTCAGAGGGAGAGACATCATCAACAAAGGGCAATAGTGGGTGCAAGTGCATACTCCAGAATTGTGACATCTGTGCATTAAGTTGAAGTGCAAGGCAAAGCAGGTGAGCAATTGCAGATCATTGGACTGCAAATTTCAACCTAAAGCATGAACAGCCAGTTTCATTAAACACGATCCGCTGAGAACTCCACAGAGCGGGATACCATAGTCAAGTTGCAGTGCACAAACCGCTCATCACACCTGGTAATACACGTTCGTGTGTCCAGTGGTGCAAAGAGCACAGGTAATGGACGACTGAGCAGTGGAGAATGTGATGTGATCAGATGAATCATCCTCCACCATGTTCTCGACAATCGGACAAGTGCATGTGTGGCGCCAACCTAAAGAACTTTACAACCCCGAGTGCTTGATTCCAACAGTGAAGGGTTCTGGTGGTTCTGTAATGTGAGGTGCATTTTCTTGGCATAGCTTGGGTGTAATAATTCCCTTAGAAGGCAAGGTCAATGCCAATCACTACATAGTGGTCCTGAGTTATCATCTTCACCCAATGTTGCAGCATTTCTTTCCTGCTGAGAGGGTTGTCTTCCAAGATGACAATGCCCCCACAAACACAGAACACGTTTGGTCACCCAATGCTTTGATGAGCCTGACACTAATGTTATCCATATGCTATGATCTTTTCAGTCACCAGATCTGAACCCAATGGAGCATTTATGGGATATTCTGGATTGACTCCCGAGACAGCGTTTTCCACCTCTATAAAACAGGTGTGAGTTAATTGACTTTCTCGTGGAAGAATGGTGCCACATCCCTCCTGCATAATTCCAGACGCTAGTGGATTCTATGCCATGGCACTGTGTAAAGTGACTTTACATTAGTGTTTACATTTTTTTGTTCACTACCTGCAGATGTAGATATATATCAAGGGAGGGGTGAAATGAAGAGTTGTTGAAGGCATGGAAGAAAGTCATGCTGTAGATACAGGGGAATGGCCAATGGACAGCGCATTTGTGAGTTAGGTTTGGAAAGTAAAACTTGTGAAGAAGAAGAAAAAGAGTAACAGATAATTGAAAGGAACAACACGCTGGGTGTTCCTGACAGAGAAAGAAGGCAAATGAAGCATTTTGAAATGTTATTACAAGCTTTTTAAAGTAAGGAGCAGATTAATTCAATGAGGAGGAATGCTATTTCAATTGGGATCGGTATTGAGAAAGGAAGAGATAAAGATTGAATGAAGGAAATAAATCACAGGCAGATTGACTTCATGATTTTTTTGAAGTGAAGAAAAAAAATTATAGCGAGGAGGGGGAAATAAGAGGAAGTTGAAGAGCATAAAAACACTTATGATAAAGAAAGTGAATGAGGAATGTGCTCGAGGAGAGAGAGAGAGAGAGAGAGAGAGAGAGAGAGAGAGAGAGAGAGAGAGAGAGAGAGAGAGAGAGAGAGAGAGAGAGAGAGAGAGAGAGAGATATATATATATATATATATATATATATATATATATATATATATATATGGCATCCCCACTAACCGAGGCCTTGGCGAGTGGGCCCAACACTCACAGGGACACAAATTCGACCATACGACAGCAGGGAATGGCGAAGCATGGAAAATTGGATGAAAATGCAACCAACAACATAAGGCCGAAACGATAACAGAAAGACATGACAGATCTGGTCCAGAAAACCAGAGTTTTGATGACTTGGAATGAGGCATGCATGAGCCAACGCCCAACATGCTCAGACCTGGAAATGTTATATTAAGGTGTTATGGCAGTGTTTTCGACAACACTGCACAACTAAATTTGATACAATATGATCGTGAGGAGCCTTCCGACTCACGATGGAAAAGCACCTTGACGTGCTCATGCTGGATGTCTTCAGAATTGGTTTGAGCACAACGTTTATAATCTTCTGTGGGTACCGCAGAGCACGGACTTAACACATTGATGCAGCTTGTGGACATCTTTACCCACTATCTGATGAACACAGCTTAAAGACCATAATCCAAGAGCGAGCATACACTTGTGGTTGAAGAATGTTACAAGATTTTGTCTGATATGGAGCCAATTCGATATTTCATCCACAAGAAGTTGGGATGGATAGATGGTGGTGGTGGTGGTGGTGGTGGTGGTGGTGGTGGTGGTGGTGGTGGTGGTTCAGATCTAAGCATACAATAAGTATATGGAGGGAGAAGAAGGTCTTCAACTTCAAGCAATTTAAGACCTTAATACAGTACTTATCAGGAGGAGTTGTAGTGGAGGTGAAGGGAAAAGGAGGAGCTATGGAATACCACACATGAACAATAATGAAAGCTTAGTTTGATAGGACATTGATTTGTGGAGCTCTCAAAGGATAAGTGTCCACCTTTTAGAGGAGAAAGAACAACTCAAACGTGGGGAGGAAGATGGATGGCATCCTTGTGAGAGGAAGCTGAAGTTAAAATGGGACCACCAATGAACTAATTTTTTTTCTTATACATGGTCTAGAGTCGAGACTCATGGAAGAGTTAGGACACAGAACAAATCAGGACAAAACATAACAAAGGGAAACACCAATAGCAGGGCGGAGGGAGAAAGTTGACAGAGATGGACAAACAAAGGGATGCAGGTAACGATGAGAAGTATGGGAGAGTTCAGGGGTGGACAACATGGATACATAAGGAAAATTTGGGAAGGATAGAGGGGTGGTTTAATGGGTGCAGAAAAGATCATGGCTTTGGATGGGGGATGACCTGAGATGGTGGTGAACAGCTGTCTTGAAGACCAGGAGAGAAGAATGAGATCGAGAGAGAGCATGAAAGGTGGTTCCACAGGTGTGAAAAGAGAGGAATAAATGAATGAATAAAGGTGAGCAGTAGTTCTGGATTTAGGCAGTTTCATGAGGAGGGGGTTGCTGGTGGACCATGTGCAAAAGAAGACAGTAAGACCACCAATCTGTCGGCAATGGGGAAGTTATAGGTCCATCGGCTCAGCTTCATCGTGAGAGATTCCGATTACCTGGAAAGCTTTGGATTCCACCAACTCCATGGCATCCAAGCTGAGCAGGATGTGAGGCAGGGGAGCCAGCCCATCAGGAAGAGCAGTAATCCATCAAGCTACGGATGAAAGTCTTGTAAGTGGATCGGATGCGGATTGCATTCATAACTACCCGATTTATATCACTCCACAAGCAACTCGTTCATGTCACCATAGATCCAAGAAACCAATGATGGTCATTGGTCACAACCATTTGAGGTACCCCTGACTGCTGTTTCTTCAAACCTTGCAAGCTTTGGCAGAATGAACTGGAGACAACCTGATCTGTGTTGACATCTCCTCTCTAAAAGTGATAACTAACAGCTCGTATCTAATAATGCCAAATTCTGATGACTTTATTTTTGGAGTTATTTACACTGATATTTATTGTTACTTTTGATATGCACTTACTGATGTAAATGGGTATCCTCTTGGTATACATATGAAGAACAAATGTTTTTCAAATAACGAAGAGTTTGTGGTTCATAATGTAAGGGGCCATCCATTTAGTCCATCGGCAAGTTTGTTGGGGTGTTGGGGTGGAGAGAGTGAGCCTGCTGGGGGTAGAGGAGGTGGGGTGGAGAAGGAGTTCATATGAGGAGGAGATTAAAAAAAAGTCATCACATTTGCAAAGGAAATACGTAAATAAATAGTCCTATACATTTCTATTATTATTCTCCAGTTATTATTCTTCCAGCCATTGCACATAATTTCGAATTGGATCCGCTGGAAGTGTCATTAGTTTACTGAAGCACGGCTTTGCTCCTCTCCCCCTGGCCACTCCCATGAGGACATAATTTGGAATTTGGCCAAGGTAGTGGCACACAGTGGCGTAATCTTCGTGGAAAGACACTGTGGGATCTTTAATGTCCACCATCAAAGGCTTTAACAGATTGGCCACCCGGCTTAAAGCGTCTCCAACTGACAATACATACCGAGCTGTGAATGTGCCATGAGTGCAACAGCCTTTAAGTGTGTTGGGAATCAAACCCTGCAGTAGAGAGCTGAAAGGGGAGTACCCTATCTCTTAAGTCATCCTGACAACTCCTCTTCAAAAACCTTCTTGCACCAAAATGACATCCTCCTTCCAGCACCACATCACTTTCATCCCTCTTCATTATTATTTACACGCATCAAGCACAGCACAGTGTAGTGCAGAATATTTAAATAATTAAAGCTTTCACAAACCCTACCCCACAATTTGCTCCTCCCTGCAGTAGCGTTCAGATGCATGCCCAGCAATGTGAAGTGACATCAGAGCGTACGGTTGACATGAGTGGAGTCGAGAAGAACTTGATGACGACAACAGAACGACGTGAAGACAATGTGTTGTTTGCATCAGGGGCTTCGCTCAGGAGCAGGCGAGACGAAAAAGAACGATTTAGGGACCGTTGCCATAACTGCATGAATGGAAAGAACCTTTAAAGAGAAAGAGGAGGAATTAAGCCTCATCAGAGCCATGCAATTAGTTGACTTGGATTGCCTGGATGTGAATTCACTTCCCTTTTCTCTCCCACTCGCTCTTCCTCACCTACTGCACCTCACCATATAATCCTCCTCCTCGTCGTCTCTCCCTCTGAGTCCTTTTCAACATCCTTGCGGCTCTCTGCTGATGAGACCAGGTGAGCATGAAATGACTTTTACTGTGATGATTAAACTTTTTAGTACCATATATATCCACCCATAAAACTTTTTGTATAACTTTTTCTTGAGTAGGGATGCCTAAGTCGTCGTTGAGCCTTAAACTCTTGCCTTTCACTCTTCACATCTTTGTCCTCATATCCTTACTTGTGGTTTATTTCTGTCAGTTTTCGTTGGTCCGGCTTGGTTCTGCCTGTATTATCCTGCATTTGTTGCTTTGTGTTCCGTCTCGGTCTTTGTCTTTCGATGGGTTTTCAGGGCCAAAAGTTGCCAACAGTCCGATTCACTTTCCAAGTCAATGAAGCTCCCAGTTTGGCAGCCATTGCTTCACCGCACGCCTTTGTAAAGCAAGCTTCGACAGAAAGGCGAGATGGCTCCGGTAATCATGGAATGAGTTACCAAATCACGGAACAGATGGCCATTTGTCGAATCAGTCGTATAAAACTGTCCGTGTCTGGAAATATGTGGGAACGATAACTCTTGCGTCAAATTGACACCGCTTGAGGTTTTGCAATCCTTTTGTGGCTTCTGGAATGGCAGGAAGAAAAAAAAACTAGATCCAGTGATGCAAAATGTCAGCCATTAAATTATCAATAATAAAAAAACAAAAACAAAGCAGAACAGAAGCAGAAGCAATAACAGGAGAGCAGAATCGATGAAGAGGACGTGTCTCTGTGTATATATATATATATATATATATATATATATATATATATATATATATATATATATATATATATATATATATATAGCATTGAAACTCCGCAGTGTGTTTGGGGAAAATAACTGAAAGTGAGTTTTGTTTGGTCATGTTTATTGTTCCC
>NC_140966.1:80154638-80192138 GCF_056783735.1 Eptatretus burgeri
TGTTCCCTTCGAGCACTTAGCTAATGATGGCAGAATCGGAGGAGTCACATAAACACTGTGTTGATGGGCTCACAGGATGACCTAGCCCTTGAGGAACGCACACTAGTCTCTAAGCTGTCTAGCCTGGGTTCGAATCCTGACCCAGTTATAAACTGTCGTCTTGGCGTTTCCCAGGCATCAATGTGAGTGCACGTTATACTGGTGTCCCATCTGGCAGGATTCGTCGGTGCACGTTAAAGATCCCACAGTGTTCTTCACGAAGAGTCGGCGAGCTATCGCCGCTACCACGAACAAATTACAAAATCCTGCCCTAACCTGCAGGGGGCATTGCATCAGCGGGCAACTACCCCCATAGCCTTGTGCTGCTTACGAAAGAAGAAGTCTGTGTTGATTTGTCCAATGCCACCTATAATGTCCTTGACCTGTGCATATTATCGTGTTACTTAAGTAATTAAATTAATTAAATAATCCAAGGGCTGTTGGTATTGTTGAAGTTTCAGCTCCATGTATGCCAAAGCTTATCCTGTTGGTAGTGGTGCGATGGGGTCGGGAAGGAGAGCAGGAGGTGCAGGGATGACAAAGAAGAAAGAACGGCTTCTCCCCCACCTGGAGCTTGATTCACCTTCCTCTCTGCGAGCAAGTATCTGAATCTGAACGAGAAGTTTTCTCGGATGGGATGTTCACCCCACACAAGGTGAAAGGGAGACAACAGGGAAGCAATGGTGCATTCCGATCCAACTCCAAACTGGAATTGCCAGTTATATTTCAATGCAAATCAAATAACATTGAACCAAGGATGAATCATAGTTTGCCATCTCGAAAATCGACACAAAATTCCTGTGATTTCACCTTGAGATTTTCCTGGCACACTCACCTTGAGATTTCTAACTTGGGTTCGAATCCCCGACCCAGATGTAAACCGTCACCGTAGTGTTTTGTAAGCAGGAACCATAAGCCGGAGGACCCATCTGCCAGCGCTGGTCGTTGATGAATGTTAAAGACCCTACGGTGTCTTTAGTGAAGCATATGTGTCTCCTCGCTGGCCATAGTGAAATATTTGGGCCATAAAACGTTCCCCAGCCGACCCCACAAGAATGTGTGGGATAATTAGGGTTGTTGTAGTAGTAGTAGTAGTAGTAGTAGTAGTAGTAGTAGAATACGCAAATGGCACTTACCGACGTAGACACATGTTCAAGGCAACACTCATTTTTTTTTGCTCAACCTCCATTCTGAAAAAATGTGTTCAAGTACCGATAAGTTGGAGCTTTGTTTATCCTGATAGATTGATCTGTTTTCTCTTTTTAAAGATTGTTTTTCCAGCTGAGATTGCTGGCATGGACAGCTGATTGAGGCGATTGCCGTTCCTACTTACATACCTCGCAAAATATCCATCAGCTGATGAATTGCAACCCATATCCTACCACAATGGTGTGATTTCTCACTCCATGAAACAAAATGTCAACAGCAATATTTGTGTCTTTTAAACAACAAACACTGACCTACGCGCCCCATACCGTGTGCCAGCAGACAGCAGTGGTCGTTGGTGGACGTTAAAAGTGTCTCTGATGAAGTGTAGCCGAGTTATCGGTGGCATCCTGGACAAATTACAAAATCCTGCCCTGATTGCATGACTGCTGGGAAGGCAATGGCAAACCACCCAGCATAACCTTTACCCAGAGACATGTTTATTGTTCTTTGGTTATGAAGACATGAAGCAGCTTTGGTGTTGAAGCAGCTGCTTCAATAGCACCGATGCACTCTGGCTGTCTGTCAAGACTGTCGTGCGTTGATTATGACGGAGCCTCAATCAATCAGGAGCTTCATCATAATCACATCTTTGGATACTCATAATGAGATTTTCGTGGGAGTTTTATAAAGTGCATTCAATACATTTTTTTTTTAATCAGATTATTGTGATCATTCCAGAAATATATCTCACAATGTTATAGCTACAGTAACTGTAGTTGTTTAACAAGTTCGACATGACGAGTTCAAGCTGAATACTCAATAAGTTAAAATCCATGATGCCATGAAAATTACCTCTTCCCCTCCCCCCCCTCATCTGTTTATATATTTCTTTTCGATTGCCATTCGTTCCCAGGGTGGTGATGTCACCTCTAAAGTAGCTCTCTATAATCCCTTGATTCACCAGGCGATTAGGCATGGCACATTGACCTCTGAACCGCATCCAGTGAAAGCTAGAGCTGCATCGCAGGAGCAGATCGGTGATATTTTGTCGAAGTCACCTTGGAACTGCATTGCCTCTGTTACACCCGTTACATTTATCACCGTGGCCTACTACTCCAACTGATAGTGCGACACCATGGTGCAGCACTTGCCTCGATGAGCTGTCTATTCTGGGCTGGAATCCCCACCAGACTGTAAACTGCCTGCATGGTGCATCGCAGACAGGGCAGGGCGTTCCTCCACAACGTTCGCCTTCCCTTGGATGGAGGTTAAGCTGGATGTCCTGCCCACTAGCAATAGTCGGTAATGTTAACTATCTCACGGTGTCTTTCGCAAAAAGCAGGTGAGTTATCGCCGGCACCCTGAATGAATTACGAACACCTGCCAAAATCACCGATAACTCGCCGACTCTTCGTGAAGGGCACCGTGGGATCTTTAACGTCCAACAACGAATTCCGGCAGATGGGGCACCCAGTTTAACGTCAATCTGAAGGACAGCACACACGTTGATGAATCACCCTCTCTGTGAAATACCAGGATGGCAGTTTACAGCTGTGTCGGGATTCTAATCCACAGTAAACAAATGCATAACGCACTCTGAATGTGCCTGGCGTATGACGGGAGTTTAAGTTGATTCAAAAATTGAAACGTGATTTTATTGCAGGTAGTATTATAAATTATTTATGTACTTGTATGGCTCCTCGTTTGAGGGAAGAGGACAAAGGCATTAAGGATTCATCCAAAATCCAAATCCATTGAGACCATACTCTATGCAGAGCATTGATGCTGCCTTAGCAGCCTCCTGGGCTTGAGAATATTGGGCACAATCCTAGACAGGTCACCACTCCAACACAAGATACTCAAATGGCTCAATCATCTCAGCAAGCTGGTACTCACTTTGCCAACCGCAGGAGGATGACAGGCTGAGTCAACCCCACCTGGTATTAATTCAACAGCCAAGCAGGACTTGAACTCAGCACTCGAGTATCCCAAGCCCACCACCCTAACCATTAAGCCAACACCAAGCACAAGGATTCATGAAGAATTCAAAAGGGCATGTGGTAAGGGAAGAGTATTGATTATGGGGGATTTTAACTTGCCAGGCATAGATTGAGTCCAGGAACAGGGAAAGGGCAGAGCAGATGAGGATTTCCTAGTTTTAGTCCAGGATTGCTTATCAACCCAGTTTGTAGATAAGCCCACGAGGGGGAGTGCAGTGTTAGAACTTTTAAATAACGATCCCAATATGGTGGAGGTTGAGGTTGGGGAGAATTTTGGAGCAAGTGACCATAACATTGTGTGGGCAAAGATTCTGTTAAGGGTTAGAGTTCAGGATAGTAGAGTAAGGCTATTAGATTTCAGGAAGGCAAACCTTGAGGCTATGAGGAGACGGTTGGGTGATGTAGATTGGGAGAAGATAACAACAGGACAATCAGCATCAAAGAGATGGGAAACCTTCAAGGAGCAAATGTGTAGAGTGCAGAGTAAGTACATTCCAATGAGGTGTAAAACTAGAAGCAGAAAAGGGCCAGGGTGGTTGAGTGGTGAGTTAAGGAATGCTATTAAGGAGAAGCAGAACACACTTATCAGGTACCAAATAACAGGACTGGAGTCAGACTCAAATAAGTATAGGTGTTTAGAAAATAACTAGGCAAGCCAAAAGAGAATATGAAAAGGATATGGCAAACAATATGAAACATAATAACAAGGCATTCCTTTGGGGGTAAAGAACAGGTGAAGAGAAGTGTGGGCCCATTGAGGAATAGTATTAGTAGAGTGGTTATCATGGAAGACCGAAGGAAGAAAGAAAGTGGGATGTCCGAGAACAACCTGGAGGAAAAAAGTGGAAAAAAGAAAGAAAAGAGACAGGATGGAGATCAAGGTATGAAGTCAGGCCGATAGCCAGAAACAGGGCAGACTGGAGAGTACACATTGCAGCCTTACAGGCCACTTGGCCCAAGGACGATAGGTGAGATGATGATGAAAGTAGATGGCATGCTTATTAAATAATTCTTTTTCTTCACTATTGAAACAAGAACCTCAGGGGTTTACCAATAGCTGAGAGTATCGATGTCGTGGGTGAGGAAGGGCTTTGAGAGGAGATCTCGGTCAGAGTGGAGGAAGTAAAAGAACAGCCAGGAAAGCAAAAACTAGATATGCACCTGAGAGTATTGAGAGAGGTGGCAGAGCAGATAGCCAGGATGTAACAACATATCTTTAATAGCTCATTGGAGTCAGGACAGGTACCGGAGGATTGGAGAGTAGCAAACGTAACAGCATTACTTAAGAAAGGAACCAGAGAAGAATTGGGGAACTATAGACCTATTAGTTTGACTTCAGTTGCGGAGAAGGTGTTGGAGACATTAATTAGGGATCCAATGGGGAACAATTTTAAGAAACTGAAACTAATTAAATGCAGTCAACACGGATTTATGAAAGGGAGATCACGTTTAACAAATATATTGGAGTTCTGTGAAGAGGTTTCTGACTGGTTGGATGAGGGAAGGGCAGTGGATATAGTCGTCGTGTATCTAGCCTTTCAGAAGGCATTTGAAAGGGCACCACATAGGAGGCTATTTGCCAAGGTGAGGGCTTGTGGAGTGGCTGGTCCAGGTAACTAACTGGATTGGAAACTGGCATAGTGATAAGAAGTGAAGAGATGCTGTGAGTGGGAGGATGACGAGCTGGGAGGACAGGATGTTAGTGTAGCTCAGGTCTCTGTACTGGGACCATTATTATTCATAATTGAGATAAATGATTTGGACAATGGGGTGAAGAGTCAGTTTTCTAAATTTGCAGATGACACAGAGCTTGGAGGGACAAGAGACAGCAGAGAGGGTGGTGATCAGATACAGGAAAGTATAGATGCTTTCATAGATGTGGAAAAAGATTGGCAGACGTTGTTTAATAGAAAGAAATGCAAGGTGAGGTGAAGCGGATGGGCAAGAAGATGAAGGTGTGGGGATGGGGAAGAGCAATGAAAATGGAGACCACATGGTGCAAGGATTAGTCTGAGAGCATGTCACACAGAAGAAGGATCTGGGGGTAATATGTGTGTATGTATATATATATATATATATATATATATATATATATATATATATATATATATATATATATATATATATATATATATATATATATATATTATAGTGTTACGGCTGAGGAAATTCGCAATACACCATAAAGGGTCCTCAGATCAGTTATGACGCTAAGTTTATGTGCAGATAGGTCCCCACCATTGTTTAAAGGGATTTCTTCGTGTTCACCGAGCTGCGACTCTTTGAGATAGCCGTTTTTCTTTTTCTATTGTTATTTTCAACAAACCTCCAAACAAACAACAAGCCGCGTTGAAAACCGTCGAACGAAAAAGGAAACCAGAGGAGTTCGGATGGGCGCACGGATTTTTCCCGCCTGTTTCTCCGAGGAGTGTGACGGCTCGCTCCCGATTGGTGGACGCGCGGGGTGACTCAGTCGGAATGAGGAACGCCCCTTTTCGGGAACCTTCTCGAAGGAAGGTGGAGCCGAAAACGGGGAGGAGCGAAGGGCGGAGCCCCGCGCTCTATAAGGCCAATATAAGGCGGAGCACCACGCGCGCGAGACTCACTCTCTTTGTCTGTGTCGTCGACATCATTCTCTCTGTCTGTGTCGTCAACGTCATTCTCTCTGTCTGTGTCGTCGACGTCATTCCCTCTGTCTGTGTCGTCGACGTCATTCTCTCTGTCTGTGTCATCGACGTCATTCTCTCTGTCTGGGTCGTCGACGTCATTCTCTCTGTCTGTGTCGTCGACGTCATTCTCTCTGTCTGTGTCGTCGACGTCATTCTCTCTGTCTGGGTCGTCGACGTCATTCTCTCTGTCTGGGTCGTCGACGTCATTCTCTCTGTCTGTGTCGTCGACGTCATTCTCTCTGTCTGTGTCGTCGACGTCATTCTCTCTGTCTGTGTCGTCGACGTCATTCTCTCTGTCTGTGTCGTCAACGTCATTCTCTCTGTCTGGGTCGTCGATGTCATTCTCTCTCTGTGTCGTCGATGTCATTCTCTCTGTCTGTGTCGTCGACGTCATTCTCTCTGTCTGTGTCGTCAACGTCATTCTCTCTGTCTGGATCGTCGACGTCATTCTCTCTGTCTGTGTCGTCGACGTCATTCTCTCTGTCTGTGTCGTCGACGTCATTCTCTCTGTCTGTGTCGTCGACGTCATTCTCTCTGTCTGGGTCGTCGACGTCATTCTCTCTGTCTGGGTCGTCGACGTCACACTCTGTCGAGTTTGTGTTGGATTCTACTCGCTCTCTTGGTGGACGTCATCCTCTCGCTTCATCTCGAGCTCTCTCTTGGTGGTCGAGGTCGGGCTCTCTTGTCTTGGCGTTGGGCGACTTGTCGGTGAAGGCGCGGGCCGGTGGCGAGTCCGGGCGACGCCTCAGAGACGCAGACAGGAGGCGCAGCCCTGTCGGCTGTGTGGTGCGAATCTGCGCGTCTGGTGAGTGACGCCGGAGAGAACTCACCGACCACATCATCGCAAAGGCCCGAGAGCAGGCGCGGCTATGCTAGCTGCCGTGGGAACAAGGCATCGCGTCCTGCCCACCGTCACACCTCGAGGGGGCAGGTAACCAGCACGGTCTCGCGGACCTTTTCGGTCATCCACGGCCCACGACCATAAAGGTTTATGAACCCCGTCTACCTCCCTGCCGATGGGGAGGGTTTTCCTGTTGTTTTTGTATGCATGCTGTGGCGCCGTGTCCTGTTAAGTGCATGTACATTCTCATTGTAGTCGGTTGTATTGTTTTTTATTTGCCTTGCTTGTAAATACGTGCATGATTCCTTGCTTGTGTTGTGTGTGCAATATGTGCTTTATAACAAATGTCCTTGTGTGCAATGTATCCCGTTCGTCACGTCCTCCTTTCACCCCATTTAAATGGCATCTTGCATTGTGGAATGAGTAGTGGCTTTTAAACACCTGATAAATAATCTGAACCGTCGAGTTCTGCGATAACACTGCTCGGTTATCCCTGTAGCACGGAACGAACCGCTAAAGCAATATACATATATATATATATATATATATATATATATATATATATATATATATATATATATATATATATATATATATATATTTATACGAGGTGTGTTCAAAAAGTATCCAACGTTAATTTTTCGTGCGTAAACAAATGAAGCAAGGGAGGCGTGGTTTGGTGCAAGTATGTAGGCGATCCTAATCCATATGCGTGAATATTTTCCCGCCTGCAGAAGCTGTCACTCGCCGACAGACCGCCGTTGAGTGAGGAAGTGTAAGTGAGTGGCGTCGGATTTCCGTTTTTGACAAAATGACGGATCACTGTGGTCTCATCGCCAGTGATCACTGTGTTTAAGAAGTTGGGTTTGCTGTTCACAGTCTCCAGCATGTCCTGTGCGATCTCCAAACGGAGTTGCTTCTGCTCGATCGTTAGCAGCTTTGGCACGAACTTTGCTGAGATTCTCCTTAAGCCCAAATCCTCAGTCACAATGGAATGAACGGATCCAATGCTGACGCCCACCTCGTCTGCAAGTTCTCGGATCGTGATTCGACGATCCTGCATCAGCAGGGTCCTCACTTGGTCAATGACGATCTCATTTCGGGATGTTGAGGGTCTACCAGAACTTGCTTCACTTTCCACTGAAGTGCGACCATCTTTGAAGCGGTTGTACCACTCTTTTATCTGTGTGGTGCCTATTGCTTCGTTCCCGAAGGCCTGTTGAATCTTGCGGATCGTTTCCACTTGGGAATCTCCAAGCTTTACACAAAATTTGATGCAGTAGCGTTGTTCAAGTTTTTCCGTCATTTTCTCAAAAACGAAAATCCGACGGCGCTCACTTACACTTCCTCACTCATCGGCGGTCTGTCGGCGACTGACAGCTTCTGCAGGCGGGAAAATATTTACGCATACGGATTAGGATCGCCTACATACGTGCACCAAACCACGCCTCCCTAGCTTCATTTGGTTACGCAGGAAAAATTAAGGTTGGATACTTTTTGAACACACCTCGTATGTGTGTGTGTGTGTGTATATATATATATATATATATATATATATATATATATATATATATATATATATATATATATATATATATATATATATGTGTGTTTATATTTCTGTATATATATGTATGTTGTATATGTATACAAACACGACATAATAATGACCGAAGCTTTTCGTGCTGCACTCTTCAGGGTAAAAATCGCAGCAAATGAAGAAGGAAGTGAAGGCGTGTGCTTTATACACAGGTCTCAATGAGGTAGACGCTGATTGGTTCAACCGTAATGACGTCATGGTGACGTAACTTAACCGCTTTTCGCTCCGTATTCACGGAGTAACAACCTTCACGACTTGGTGATTCGTAAATACAAGTAAAATATTAAATAACTGAATTGACATTTTGTGCAAATTTATTCATGTGAAACATCAGTTCATCAAATGTGTTTTGTCGGCATCTACATATTACATATGATAAATGGTGGAATATCTGACTCTCCACTCCTCGATGACAGGATTAAATACGACGGTCTCTCTCCCTTCTCCTCACTCTTACCCCGAATTAAAATCCATTTCTATACTTTCTACTAACCCTTTCCAACTCCCAATATCTTCATTTTGTCCCCTATCCTTTCCTATTTCCTACATTCTTGAAATTAACTCTGTTTAGTGTTTAATATTTGGCTTATCTGCTGCAGAATAAAAAGGTTATCTTTAAATTTACAAATAAATTCATTCTGATTGGAAGGCACACATCTCATGGAACCCCATTAATTTTGGTCACTATAATTGCTCTATGGACATCTACAAGGTTTGATCTGTTATGCTATTTTCAACCTTGTGGCCTATACAACGTCCATGTTGACATCTCATTCAAGATCCTTAATGGGCAATTGATAGGATTCAAGATAATCACAAACTTTCTCTTTTCTGTGGTTACACAGCACTCAAATGCATGGCTGTGCTCTTTCCAGAGTATCCCTGTTGTCAAAAGCAGACAAGGCAGAGGATATACTGC
This sequence comes from Eptatretus burgeri, assembly GCF_056783735.1. Classification (NCBI taxonomy): domain Eukaryota; kingdom Metazoa; phylum Chordata; class Myxini; order Myxiniformes; family Myxinidae; genus Eptatretus; species Eptatretus burgeri. The sequence goes on from NC_140966.1 coordinate 80,163,856, forward strand.
ATTGTTTGTCATTGCTTTTTCCAGCAATAGTCAGGGTGGGAGGTCAGAATTTAGCCAGGGTATCTCGCAATGATTCACTTAAAATAAAAAAAATTCACTGGGGAACGACTCTCAACTTGACCTCCTTCTAAAGGATAGCATACTCACTGATGCAACACCCTCCATGAATATAACCAGGATGACACTTTATAATCGTGTCTGGAATTAAACCCCGATTATGCAGCTCAAAGGCGAGTGCATAATCTCCGATATATCCTTACATCCCAAAGGCGGTGGCATTAAGTGATGAAAAACAAGGGAAACCGACGCTGCCACCTCAATGAGATTTCATATTATTTTACTGCATTCCAAAAATGAACTTTTCAAATTTCAAAATTGCATGAAATCACCATCTTGTTTATTCTTTTTAGAATCGGTTTATTATGCCTGCCTGGTTAGGTCATCAACTTGCCTGGTCCTCTTTTTGGCTGTCTCGTCCTGGAGCACAATTCCCACAGAATAAGTGTAATGAGGGTTTGACCACCTTGCTAGGTTATGACCTTTTTTAGTTTACCTTTGGACTTATCACCTGATGCCATCAAATCATGGAAGCGAAGGGGAGTAAAGCTCACACACATTGTACTTGAATGGGAGACTTCTATGGAAGGCTGAGTGCTGTTAGTTCTGGGACAGCATGGTGGCCCAGTGGGTAGCATGTTCACCATTGAACTCTGACCCTGGATTTGTTTTCCGGTGCAGATTAATCCAACGACAACTACCACATGATGTATCTCAAGGCATGATGAGGATGTGAAGTATGCTGAGCCATCTGCATTTTGGTTGTGGACATTAAGAATCCATGACATCTCTTGAAGTGTCGTTCACTGTTTGCTTGGAACCCTGGCTTTCTCAACTTCCTCCCTGGAGATAAAATCAAATAGCTAAATGCATGGGAATGTTAAGTTGAATTAAGTTAGTTGGAAGAATGTGATGACGAAGTAAATAGAAAACTCGAGGGTTCATAAAACACCTTACCCCACACTGTCTTGAGAAACAAGGAAATGGGCAGGGTCTACGAGCAGCAAATCTGATTGGTCAAGATGATGTAAAATGCTGTACCATTTTGTCTAAGTGCTGCTAAACAGAAGGGTTTTGAAAGTGCTATAAAGGTGATTTGTGTTCTACAGTGTTCAAGTATATAATTAAACTGGAAAAAAAAGAATTTAAAGGTTGTCGAAAAAAACAATTTCAGAAGTTTACCGCTGTTGATGCAGTGTCTTTTGCACCACGTTACATTTGTTATTCATGCCTAGTCTTTCAGTGTTTGTGTCATTTATGAGGTTCTTAAAACAGTAACTTTCTTGTTTGGAGTGATTTTCAATTTTGTTTGACTGCCACACAGGCAGACGGACTAAAAAAATCAGGCAGATTGCAAATCAAGTCACACACCACGATACTGAGATGCGAGTCTTATAGTACTGCAGCATAGCAAACCAATTGTTCAACTTTTCATAAAAAACACCAAAATTGGTACATATGTTGACTCATGTATTCTGAATATGGAGCCACTCGAGATTTTGCCTTGGTCAGCTTTGGCAAATGGCCGCCATTCTACTTTAACAACATGGGATATCTGTCTTTGTTATTCTCTTTGTGGGTTTCTCAAACGTGATAAATACTCCATGTGATGTGCATTTACAAAGGAAAACAATACAAATGTCATTTGTGTTGATTTATTATATTTCCAACCATTATATTGGGGGAAAATGGTCATTTTTATGGGAAAATCCATTTTCGCACACAGCATCAGTGACAGGTACAGAAGTATTTTGTTGTGGCGTCGTCATCGTGCAGATGTTGAAGCCTGGCACTGCCAAGACATTTAAAGAATATGCCCACCAAGTCTTCATCCCATACGTCGAGGGGCAGCTGCGTCGTGCTTCATGTCTCGATCTCGTTTGGGATAGCTACAAAGATGGCTCCTTGAAGACTGCGACAAGGGAGAAACGAGGAAAAGGGGTGCGACCGCGCGTGGTGAGCACCGCAGCCATATCAGGAAACTGGCAGAGTTTCCTACGTGTCGACGCAAACAAGGTGGAGCTCTTCACCTTCCTGTCCGATGTGCTGGTGCAGTCCTTCCATGACGAGGCAAAGGAGCCGGTAGTCACTGATGGTGAAGCAGTCATCTGCCTTCCAAAGCAGGAAGATGAAAGCTCTCTGGCTCCATGCGGTCAAGAAGAGGCGGACACTCACATCATGCTACATGTGGCCCATGCTGCAGAACATGACCACCGTCGGATTCAAGTTTGAACCGTAGACACACGACATCGTCGTTTTGGCGGTGATGGTAGCCCAGGCACTACCATGCATGGATGAACTCTGGATTGCCTTTGGGACAGGCAAGAACTACCGCTACATCCCTGGCCATGAAATTGCTGCCTCCCTCGGTCCACAGAAGGAATGTGCCCTCCCTGTCTTCCATGCCATGACCAGATGTGACACGGTATCAGCATTCGTGGGGCATGGGAAGAAATCTGCCTGGGCCACATGGAACTCGTTTCCAGAACTGACAGATTCTCTTGTGACCCTGACCACCATGCCAGTCAACATACAGGATGACACAATGCACTGCATTGAAAGGTTTGTGGTGCTCCTCTATGACCGCACCAGTCCATATATGGATGTCAACGAGGCCAGAAAGAAACTCTTCGCCAAGAGGAACTCCGTCCAGCGCATCCCACCTACCTACGATGCTTTGGAACAGCATGTGAAGAGATCAGTCTTCCAGGGTGGCTATGTCTGGGGGCAGGTCCTGGTCCCTCAACCCGTGCTTCCATCACCAACAAGCTGGGGCTGGCGGCAAGTAGAGGATCGGTCCTACGAACCGCTCTGGACCACACTCCCTGAGGCTTCAAAAAGCTGCTTCGAGCTGGTGTCGTGCGGCTGCAAAAAAGGCTGTAGAAACAGCTGCACATGCAAGAAGGCCAATCTGCAATGCACTGGACTGTGTGCTTGTGAAGGAGAATGTCAGTAGACAGACACAGTAGACACAGACTGAGATATCGGCCGAGCTTAGAATGTGCAAATGCAAAGTCGCATTGCTTGTAAAAGTGTTGACTTCTTGATCCAGAGCCAGTACACTTGAGCTCAGAAACTCGTATTGTACTAGACTGATGTATGCGTGTACCATGTGTCCTGGTAGAATGGTAGTAGACAGTAAACCGTAGCCGCTTCAAAGTGAAGTGTGCAATAATTTGACTACATTTTCTGAGTTTGTCATTATCACGATTATCAGTTCCCTTTTCAAAATAGAGTAAAGTATGTAATCTATAATGCAATTTTTGTTGATTCCAAACCCATTGAATGTGATGAATATCATTTGACTCTTGTTCTCCAGGCAATAATGGGTACTTTTCAGCAAAGTTTCAGGAGAGCAGCAATTTACAAATCAAATAATTGTTTTTTTACCGAAAATACTGGCTCATAATATTTGAATACGCCTTTTCATGGTCAATTTACTGAATTTTACACTTTCCTTATATCTACCACCAATACAATAAGAAAATAAGAGCATATAGCCAATTTCGATAAAGTAGAATGGCGGCCATTTTGGAAAATGGTCGCCAAAGCTGACCAAGGCACAATCTCGGGTGGCTCCAAATCTAGAATGGTTCGGAATACATTATTCTACATGTGTACCAATTTTGGTGCTTTATGCAAATTTGAACAATTGATCTGAAATATCAGACTATGCTGCAGGACTATTATTGTAGAAACAAACTTCAAACAAAGTTCCCTCATGGTATAAATGTTGACGATTAATGTATGTTCCAACTCATTCATTTAAAGTACATTAATTCATTCACTTTAACCCATTCACTTAACTTTTTCAGAATAAGATCGTTTTCACCTTTCCATCTCTCACATTGATAAAGTGTGTGTGTGTGTGTGTGTGTGTGTGTGTGTGTGTGTGTGTGTGTGTGTGTGTGTGTGTGTGTGTGTGTGTGTGTGTGTGTGTGTGTGTGTGTGTGTGTGTGTGTGTGTGGATATAAACAGTATATGAATATGTGCATGTGTGTACATACATATTGTTACAGTTGTGGGCGTAGATGGAAGGATTTAATAGGGAATTTAGAATTGTGTAGAGTTGCTTGGTCCGTGTACGAGGAGAAATCATCTCTGGAACTAAGTTAGGGAATCTGTGAGCTTAAGTGTTACATGTCACCGCACGAGGGGTGGTGTGGTGTTAATTATCCCTCGGGAGTAAAAATAAGTTCACCAGGCAGTGACTGCCCTCTGTGATTTTTTTTCCCTATGTTTTTTATATTTCATGGAAGTCAGTAAAGCTGGGAAACGCATCCCTGAAACGACAACAAACAGGAGAGGCCCTGCCTTCCTGGGTTTGGGGGCGAGCAGGCCATGCCCTGGAGGTGGAGGATGTAGAGCACAGAAGGAGATAGAGCACACGGGAGAGGCTGGCGCATTGCACATGGGGATTGCGGAAGGCTTCCGTCTGGAAAGGACGGGAGTTCGGCAGAGCACACGCACGAGGTCGGTGTGAGTACCGCAAAAGGCAGGTGGCACCTTTGGAAAGGGGAAGGCTGGCACGTTTTGAGCCTTCTTGTGAAAATCTGCTTGCGGATTGTGTGGCGTACGTCTGCCCTGCGACTCGGTAAGTGCTATTTTGCACGCATGTGCCCTGCTACAAGTGAAGCGCCATTTTGTGCGCGTGTGTACATACTGGGAGAGGCGCCCCCATTCCAAGTTCGACAAGGACCAGCTCTGGCCCAGCTAAGTACAAGTGCACTTAAAGGGGGGGTTTTCTTTTCATTTTCGTCACCATTTGTCTGTATTTGCGTCTGCATGCGAGGCCTCGACCATAGGAGTTATTTTGTTGATTATTGGTAGTATTTCCTTTTGAGTTATCGTATTGTAAATATTTATGTATGTTCATTAAATATGTTTATTTTTAAGAAACTGTTTTCGTGGATTAACCCCCCTGTGTATCAGTTCCATTCCCAATACTCCTCCGCATGTCTGCCATTGCTCTCCGCCACACCCTTCGAGCACGTGTTAAAATCTCCCTTGATCAATGCGTCCACCGCCTCCTAATAAAGGAACCGCTCAGCCAACATTGGGGCTGTCAGTGTTAACCACCTGGCTCTGACAAATTTGGGTCGGGGGGTTAACTTGGGCCAGCCACCCCCACGACATTTGTTGTCAGACAGTGAGATTCGAACCTCGTGACAATATGTATGCATGTACTATTTGCTCTCATTGGACGTTAGCTCTCGTTGAGGAAGGTGATGGCTGCTCCGGCCATTATGGTCATTACCTTCTGGTATATATTTTATACGAGCAAATGCCGCCCATCGATTTGCTGACGGGAATACTGAAAGGGAGCATAAAATGAGGGGGGAGAGGGAGGAGAAAGAGAGAGGAGGGGAGCAAGGAGCAGTGTGTCAAGGGAAGGTAGCGTGAGGTGAGAGGAAGGGAAGGCAGACGTGTGGTGGAGCATTAATTATGATTCAAACTGTCATCAAAATTATTTTGCATCGAATAACAGTGAAGATGGAAACAAAATTATGTCTGAAATCCATTTTCTACCGGTCACATTATAAGTACTGCCCGCAGACAAACACCGCCTGCACACATCCGGAGAAAAACACCACCCGGATGCGTCCAGAGACAAACACCGCACAGATGCATCTGGAGCCAAGCCATATGGAGATAACCACGTCCAGAGATAAATACTGTGACCACATCTCCATATGGAGACAACCACGTCTATGTATACATATATATTGTTGCAGCTATGGGTACCGAGTCACCAGCTTGTCACTCGGGGATTATTCCCCGGTTGTCCTTGGTAGAGCTGGACCTGGGGCCACTGCTCACGATTAACGTTGTGGTACGGTGGGTTGTTTTAGAACCACGAATGCCACTCAGTTAACCATGAGTTCCAGTGTCCACCGTCTAATGATGCCGTTTAACTAGAGGTCACATGGTTACCTGAGCGGGGAGCGTGCCCTCGGCAAAGCACCAATGTTATCTCGATTCGATCTCGGGCGGCCGAGAGTTTTAACCGCTGGTGCGTGCCGACGATTGTTTTGGTCAAATTTGTGGTAATTACCTCCCAGTCTATCTTGGTTCAGACAATGCGAGACCAATGGAAGGAAAGGACAAACACGGACAGGTTGGAAATCGACAAATGATTTATTAGTAATAAAATAAATAAGTAAAAATGACTTTTTATTTTCTGAGGTAAATAAATGAATTAATTTCAAAGCAAAATCAATCAAAATGCCAGGAAAGAGACAAAGAGCAGATGCTTATCAGGAGTTGACTTACGTACAGCTAAACACAGACATGGGTACCCAACAGACCATTCAGGGGGGCGGGGGGGGGGGGAAGAATCGTCTCGCTCACCAGAGTAGTCGTCCGTGAAGTGAAAATGTGTGCGTGCGTGTCACGTCTGTCGGTGACTGACCCACACTTCACTCGTCGGTGCTGCTCACACCCACACACGTACCACACACTCGCTTGCCCAAGCATTGGGAAGGATGAATTGTCTCGTTGTTGGCGCTGCTCAGACACCCACATGCGCACCACACGCTCGCTTTCTTCTTCTCTTTTCCGCGGTTACACCCGCTTCTTGCTCGCTTCTCACGCTTACTTCTCATTTTCTTTCTCGCTCCCTGGCTTTCTTTCGCCTCAGCTTTCCTTTCACTTCTCTCGCCTCCGCTTTCCTCCTCAGAATGGACCTCCAATTCGTTTTATATCTCCGGGCCGTCTCGGCGGATGCAGTCCGCCCCAAGCTCACCCCGCCCCACTTGCGCACGGTTACCATGACGACCCGTGCGCTCTCAAAAAAGGTGGGCGTTGGAGCTCGCGAAAGAATGTTGCTGAGGAAAAATGAGGGCAGGCTTCAGAGCTCGCAAAATAACTTTGCTGAGGAAATATAAGGGCGCGCGTCAGAGCTCGCGAAAGAAATGCTGTGTAAACGTGTCTGTCATAAAGAAAAAAGCTTCCCATAAGAGAGGGGATCTATTCTTCACCCTTCTCAACGCATCACATTTAAGATCCCATTCGACATGGGGATGGGGCTAATCTGAACATGCATTTAAGGAAATGACTGTCTGAGGACCTGGATGTGTGGATGCATTCATCAGACCGGATTCTGAAATGCGTAACACGACCCCTTTTTCCCTATCCCAGACCCGTCCCGAGTCGCCCAACAGCTGGCGACATCGGTTTAAAAAAAATTACAACATTGCAATTAGCACTTCCGTGTGACATGCAGGTGAAGTTACCCCCTACCTATTAGTATTACGTTTTAACTCTACCCTTTAGTGTGTGCGACAATTTAAACGAGATATGTCCCACCTGATGCGTTGGGAACTACCGAACTGACTCACAATGACAACCTTATGCTGCACCGAAATTGCCAGAATTTTTTAAACTACAACACGTAACCGGTGGGCTTTAGTAATTGACACAACGATATACAATTTCTGACCCAGGACCTGGAGAAATTCAAAAGAAAAATTGTGGAGAGGAGGAGAACACCTGCTGATTCTTGCCACTTTCATGCTCTTCACCAGCACACCTAACAAAATAAACTGGCAGGCCGGTGACTGGCATACAGGCCATAAACGTTGTAGCCTTCCAAACAAAAATTATCAAGAAGCAGCAACAACAACAACAACAACAGAGCCACTTCTTCCACAGAGCTGCGTTTGTGCAGTTCATGGTCACGGTGATACGTGGCAAAGGTGAATAGAAGCACAGTGGCATGAGCTGGTCCAAAGGGGGCTGCAACAAAGGGGCAGCCCATAAGTGTAGCATGCTGCTGCAGTAAATGCAGTTCAAACCAAATAAAACAAACAAAACCACCATGATAACTGGAACGGTGTCACCTGGCATGAGGGTGCAGCGAGTAGCAGTCCACAGAATAGGTGTGGGTGGAACACAGGTCACAGAGCAAATGGTGAAGTGAGGTGAGTGATTCCTTCATGTAGACAGGTGATCCAGCAAGGTGAGCGACGCCTTACTGCAGAACAAGTGATCCAGCAAGGCGAGCGATGCCTTGATGCAGAACAGCCTTGATGGTCCTGGGGCAGTGGTGAGACAAAGCGAAACAGCAAGGCAAACAGCACGCAAAGAAAAAAGGGTGTTCCAGGTAATGCCAAACACCAGGTCCGACCAACATGGTCAGCCGGTCCCTGGTGTGCACACACCTGGGGCAGTGGTGGTGGTTCCGGGAGAGAGAGCTCGAGGTTGGCCCGACTCGTCCACACCCATCCGTCTTTCCCATATACACTACCCAAGCCCAATTTTGCCCCCTTTTTTTTTAACAATTCGTCACTACGTCTCATCTTCTATATTCCTCTATCCCCATTGCCAAATTCGTACCCAATCCCCCCAAGGTTCCTTGGAAAGGAAGAGCAGAACTACATGCAATCTTACACTTACATCGTGACATGACTCATTCTCAATTCCGACAGGAGGGCAAGTACAGCAGCTGGCGATTGTCCCGACAGTGGATGGTGCGAAGGGGTCTTTATCAATCCGAACTACGCTAATACTATTACACTTTTAAATTGTCCCCGGGGTTATACCCTGCCAAGAGGCCTTTGTTAAACTATGGGGTTCGAAAAACCTAAGTTCCCATCGCCTACGTGTTTGTGCTCTTACAATTTTGGGCCTTGCCAACCAAATTTTCTTTCTGTGCCATTGCACAATTTCGTGGCTGGGTGGTGTGGCTCCACCAGCAGGTCTGCCCACCTGCATACTCACCATTAGCACCTACGGGATGCTGGAGCTGCCTCCGGGCTTGCCTGCTCCTCACCCTAACATTGGGGATGCCCTCACTGGCACTCCTCCTCTCGATGCCCACTTGGCATTTTGGCGCCCTGGGTCCCGCTGCTCGAACACCCGGTCCCATTGAACACTACAGTGGCATGCCAGGCCCTACATATATATATATATATATATATATATATATATATATATATATATATATATATATATATATATATATATATATATATATATACATATTGTTACGTCTGAGGGAGGGGGTATGCATTCAAAGGGTAATTAGGATGTTTGATTAGGTATGCCATGCTGTTCGAGTTGTACCAGGATCTCGATGTAATAAGTAGCAATTCAGTGGTGATAAGTTGTCTCGTAAATGTCCATTTCTTCAAGGGGGAAATGATAATTGTCACGTAATTAGATAAGGAGACGGGTTAGGGTAAGTGTGTCTGCGTAAACCCTTTTAGTATACCCTGGAGGCTTGCCGTGACGTAACAGGACAGTGCTGCGGATGGCTCCGCCCCTTGATCACGATTGGTGGAAGGCGACGGCGGAGGGCCAATAAAACGACTCGATTGGAAGTGACGAGGACTCGAGGATAAAAAGGTTCTGTTCGGGGAAAAGAGGTGGAAGAAGAAGATTGATAAAAAGAAACCGTTTGGTCGAGGCTGTGGGTCTCGGAGCGTGCTCTCCTGTTGCGCTGGTTCGTTCCTTGATTCGTCGTGTCTCGTGGCCTTGCTGTGCCTCGTGCCTCACCTCGGTTGGCTCTGGAGTTCTGCTGGCTCGGAGTATGGGGCCGAACGGCAGGCGGACCTGCCTCCCTCTCCTGCTCGCATCTTGGTGCCAGAACTGGCTCCCTGGTGGCTGTGAGCGGAGTTGGGCCGACACCAGGAGGTCGACAGCACCACAGTGTCTCCTGCCCCTGACGAGCGCAACGCCAGCTCGTCCGGCGCCAATCCAGGGACTGTTGCGTCTACACCACGGGCCAGCCTGACCACCAGGACCAGCAACGTTGTGTGTGTGTGTGTGTGTGTGTGTGTATGTGTGTTTTGTGTGTGTGTGTGTGTGTGTGTGTGTGTGTGTGTGTGTGTGTGTGTGTGTGTGTGTGTGTGTGTGTGTGTGTACCTGGCACCTTAGAGGGTTTGAGATTTGTATATCCATTGGAATTGTTTGTGTTTTCCCCACGCCCGAACCCACACCATCATCCCATCGAATCGCCCCGGATCCCTCCTCTTGCCGAGTCTTATTATTATTTCTGGTTCGAGAAATAAACATTATTAACTCAGTGAAAAGCGACTCGTGCCACCTTCCTCGTCCTGTTTGCTGTGGAGCGATTAAAACCGCCATCTTTGGGTTATAAAAAAATAAACCGCCTCCATCGTTTCGGCTCATTCTACGTTGGCGGGACTGTTCAAGTCCCGTGAACGTCACAATATGCATGTATATATATATATATATATATATATATATATATATATATATATATATATATATATATGTATGTGTATGTGATATATATATATATATATATATATATATATATATATATATATATATATATATATATATATATATATATATATATATATATATATATATATATATATATATATATATATATATATATATATATATATATATATATATATATATATATATATATATATATATATATGTATATATATATATATATATATATATATATATATATATATATATATATATATATATATATATATATATGTATGTATGGCCTGAGTCACAATCGCTTTAAAACTTCGCAAAAGTCTAAACCGCCATGTTGAAGGAAGAGTAAAATAAACCTGTCCTACGTTTCATCACTTGCATGCAAAAGGTAATATAAAAGTGAGACGATATCAAAATAAAGCACTTTTAAGTGGACAAATTTTGCGAAAATGTCAGTCCTGAATCACCAAAAGGAAAAGGTCTCGGCCTGGCACTCACTTGTCTCTTATCCTCACTTTTTACCCTTCAGGCCAGTAAAATTCACAGTTCAGTGCTCATTAGTCAACAACGATCATGTGTGCACATGTCTTAAACACATGAATGGGAGAAATTCGAACATCCGAGGTATTTAAAAATCTTTTTTGTGTACATTGTCCAGTCACGTATGAGAGCTAAGGTTGTTTGAAAAACACAAAGAATGCTTGTTGTGATTGTTTCACATTTGCAAGACGTGCCAAAGATGTGAAAGGAAGCACATTTCCAAAAAACAATTTACAAGGAAATGCTACACATGAATCCAACAGCCTACAGTCAGGTTGGGAATCAAATCAGGGCTCGACAGCTCAAAGGCAAGTGTGTTACCTTTGTGATATCCTGTTGGACTGATTTTGAAGTGAGCAAGACGTCATTAAACTGCAGAAGCCTTGCCTGAAAGCTACGAGATCCCTATTAACTGCACACAAAAAATTCAACTCGAACAGACCTTCCCAACCTGCTGACTCAGGAAATTGAGATTCCATAAAACAGTTGGTAAACATCCAAGTCGTTTGAAAACAAAGACGAGGGCTGCATTTTCATGACAAATTTAACCACAAAACAGCAATTCATCAATAGCTTAAGATAAGCCTTGTTGACAAGCATCCTTGGCTTCCTTCCCCCCACAGCCTGTTCTCAAGCTCCCATTAAGGACATGAAGCAATAATTGCCTTTGATCAGAATCAGAAGATCCAAGAACTCTGATCTTCACTTTAACGTAATTAGGCCACAAAGAGAAATTAAGGTTCACATTCCCAGCCACGGCATAATAAACATTCAGGGCATTGAGGGAAGATTATTTCCTAAAACTGAGCCTGTAAATTCAAACATTCTCAGTCAATGTTGCTTTCCACTTCCACGATGCAATCATTAAATGGGACCTTTAAAATTGAGCTTATACCCAACAACGACAATCAATATGCATTGGAATATGTGCAAAATAATATTTCTGAGATCCATGGACAATGATGCTGGTTAGTTATTTCCTCATCACATAAGGTTACATTGAGGTCTCTTAAAGCCATTTTCCTGCATTAATATATGTACAAGCTCTTCCATTCGCCTGAGATAATGTCAAAATCGAAGAATGAGAGGTTGTAGAAACGTTGCTTTTTGATAAAATGACGTGTTGATACTACACTGGAAATCCCATTGAAGAAAAAAGAGCCATTCAAGGTTTTTCCACAGCGGCAGACATTTCAAACTAGCACATACATGAGAATCAAAATGCTACACACCCCCTCAGCCACCGGACTGGTTTCATCACTTATTGACTACACACGTGTACCACTTCAAAGTAAGATAGCAGTCAACACATATATCAAAGGCCCAAAACCGTTTCTCACCAATACTTTGAGGGAACCACCAATCAGCTCTCCTAATCCATTATCACTCGCTGCGGCGAGGACTTTATAATTAATTACCTCTTCCATTATAGCCAAAGAAAGCTGCATAAAGCAACCAAGAAAATTTCAATAAAATGTGGCCTTTGCTTTTTCAAATCCCACCTGGGTTCTTCCACAGCTGCAGACATTTACAAGTAGCATATGAAAGAGAATCCCAATTCTCTAGGCCCACACCATCTGCTGGACCAGCTAAGTTAGCATCTTCCCTTTCTGATACGTTGATTGAATATATATGTATATTGTATACATCAGGGTTCAGCATTAACGGGTGCCTGGGGTACCTAATTTTAGCCTCAGGTACTCAAATATTAAAAGTGGTGGGGTTTTGGATGCCCAATCAGGCACCCTCAAAATCACATAATGAACATTAATTTTGACTCCAAATTTATGATTACCATGATTGAAGGGACAAGGTTTTTGAAATCCACTTTGTATGATGAAATATTGCCAAATTTTGAGGTACTATATGTTTTCTTGGCCAATTTCAAACAAATTTCATTCAATTTAATACCTGACTCATTCATTTAAATGTGAAGATGAATGCACCTTTCTATCATCATTAAATTAGCAAAAAGGTTCATTAAATTTCATCAGTTGAGTATTCGTTGGACTTTTAACCTCATTCAGCTGCAAAATAGGTACATTCCAGTTGAAATTGTCAGTCACTTCATTCAATTTCGTCATACCATCCAAAAGAGTGGGAGCTGCACTATCAGCTCTTTGTTTTCTATGTCTTAAGGAACTTATGTTTTAAGTTTTGCTCATCTGTTTTGCTGAGTTTCTGAGACTTCCAATCAATTTTCTACCTTTAACTTCTCCATTCTCATGCTTCTGTAGTGTTGCTTGAGGGCATGCAGAATGGCCAAGAAGTATGCACACTCATCTATAAGCTGTCTTGCCTGGGTTTAAATCTTGGCCCAGCTATAAACTGTCATCCCCTTGTTTCACAGGCATGGTGATTCATCAATGTGTGTACCATCCCTCGGATGGATGTGAAACGGGCGTCCAATCTGCCGCCATTATTTGGTAGATTGTAAAGATTCCACAATGTCCTTCACAAAGAGTAAGCAAGGTATCACCAGCACCATGACGAAATTTCAAATTCCTGTGCTGACTCCTGCCCAAATTCCTGTTAACTGCTGTTGGCATTGCAGGTGGCACATGCTTGGGAACCTGGTTTTGTTCCTACATTCCCAACTTTGTTGTTCATCAGTATGGGTGTATGTTTGTCAGGAGCTGCTATATATATATATATATATATATATATATATATATATATATATATATATATATATATATATATATATATATATATATATATATATATATATATATATATATATATATATATATATATATATATATATATATCGACTCCTCCCATGCTCTTATAGCTGAAAAAGCTGCATAATGGAACCATGCAAGGCTACCCAAGGTAAGCCCTTTGCTGTTTCAAACCCTTCCCAGAGTTTCTCCACAGCTGTAAAGACATTCACAAATAGTATACACATGAGAATCCCAATGCTACCCCCCCCCCCCTCAGCTGCCAGACCAGGTTCATCTCTTGGTGAATCATCAGCTACACCACAGACAGCAATGCATAGCAACGAGGCTCCCAAGCATGTTCTACTTGTAAACATCAAAAGCGGTGAACATGTATATGAAAAACGAAGACCCACCACAACTCTCACCTGTGAAAGAAGGGGAAAATCAATTAGCTCTCACCTAATCAATTAAACACAGATGGCTAGGATTATATAAATACATCTGGGCCTACTTTGGTAGCCTTTCATGGTTGCTTTATGCAACTTCGGTGAGAAGAGCATGGGAGGAGTCAATTTATTTGTATAATCCTAGACACCCGGATTTAATTGATTAGGTCTGGGTGTAAAATTGATTTTTGAGATCAAATCCGGACCGAATAAACTGCACCCGGTGTGTAGGATTATGCAAATAAATTGACTCCTTCCATGCTCTTCTAGCCGAAGAAGCTGCGTAAAGCAACCATGAAAAGCTACCAAGGAAAGCCCATTTATCTAACCCTAGCCACCTAGGTTTAATTGATTAGGTAAGCCTGGTGCTGGCTTTGTGGTTAGAGTGGTTAGGGTGGCTGACATGGGATCTTAGGGTCCTGAGTTCGAGCCCCAATGGCTGCTGAATTAACATCAAGTGGGGTTGACTCAGCCTGTCATCCTTCTGAGGTCGGTGAAATGAGTACCAATTTAGTGGTTGAGGGGCACAGCATCAGCAGCACAGCCGTGCTTCCAAGAAATGATAGCTACCCCGGCAGCCAAGGTGCCAAATGCAACAACAGAATTGATGAGGTGATAGTTAATTGTTTGTTTCCTCTATTCACAAGTGAGAGATGTGAGTGGGTTTTTCTTTAATATTGTTGTGCTTTTGCCGGCACGTCGCCACGAGCATGACCCTCAATGAAGCAGTGGGGCCGTCTCGGCTCGATCGCCCGGAATTACAGATCGCCGGCCCGGAGAAGTCCGGGTCGACGGGTCCTTGTTATTTTGGACCGAAATCCGCCAATGGGTAGACCACGTGGGGTAGGGTCGATTGTCAATTCAATTTACCTGAATACCCACGTGGTCCAGCTACCGGGAAATTTCACCCTCGATGGAACTAGTACGGAAGCGAGCCGCTTTAGCGCGCTCATTCCGTGTGCGTTGCCGAGCGGTTTTATCGCCGAGTTCCGTCGGCCCGATTATCTTGTTACCCCAGCAATGGCCAGCTAATCCCTCACATGCATGACACAATCAGTCAATGGCAGAAATGGACAAGGCGAGCTGAGTACATTCAACAATAGGATATTTATTCACAATAATGGGGGGAATGAGGGAAGCACACAAGAGCAGATTTAAACCGAATATAAGGAATGCAAGTATATACAGCGAAGGCACTTAAACAATTCACTACTTACTTGACTGGCCCACAAACACACACGCACCCATCACCCAGACAGAAGAAATGGTGGCTATTGCCTTTATTAATACCCCCAGCTCGGAGGCAAGGTGAGCTGGAGGTAAGGGTCTATCTTGGACCTTGTCCTCGGGGCCGAACTGGACCCTCTGGTGTGATGCAGACGATACAAACGGCCGAAGTCGGCAGGGCGGAGGCTGGCGAGAGGAGTCCCTCCATGCATAGACACCCTTCGGAACTCGTGCGCGACAAGAACAACGACGACGCCCAGCTCAGCTCTCCACCACGCGCGACCTCTGTGCCAGGACCAAATGGAACAAATGCGCTGACCGCGCCAAACCCAGAACAGAACGCCAGGGGAACGACCACGAATGCGCAGACCGTGCCAGACCAGAACGCCAGGGGAACAACCACGAATGCGCAGACCGCGCCAGACCAGAACGCCAGGGGAACGACCACGAATCCGCAGACCGCGCCAGACCAGAACGCCAGGGGAACGACACCGTGCACGGACCGCATCTATTCTTATCTTCCCCGCCTCCAAGGGGGGGGGGGCACCTCCTCGCAACTCCGCCTTCTCCCGTCCGCGCCCGGATTGGCTGAGTCGAGGTCACCCCACCCGCTGCACGCCAATTGATCGAGGGCCACCGCGTGGCTCCTCCCCTAACTCCGCCTTCTGCACACTGGATGACTTTCTGCGCATGCGCCCTCATCATTCCTCTCATTCGCCCAAACGGGCGGCAAACCCCCAATTGGCCACGTGGCGTGGTGACATCACTTGGACCCACCCGCGGCACAGGAGGCCGAGCAGCATGTCTTTGCAGGGCTCCGCCCACCCCTGACGTCAGCCAGAGTAAGGTGAAGGAAGCGAGGCGAGGGTGAGGGCGATGCGGTGTGGTCGGCGGTGGTGTAGTCGGTGGTGTAATTATCACTAAAAGAAAACCTGACGATTTAAAATAACTTCACAGTGCAGGAACATTTTATTACCCATTAGACTAGGGTCGGGACCCTAACTGGCAACATGTTCTTACCGATATAACTGAGCTAAAGGACCTGAATGTTGAGAGCGGTAGCTTTCCAAATCCGCAACAATATATATATATATATATATATATATATATATATATATATATATATATATATATATATATATATATATATATATATATATATATATATATATATATATATATATATATATATATATATACACACATATATATTTTTTCTTTTTTTTTACAAATCACACCCACACACGAGTAAGAAAGTATTTAAATGTATTCTTTACTGTATACCTCATACATTTCGATACACTACCTGTCATGGTTAGCAATATAGAAATGGACCAGAATATGTTATTTGATCATTTTCAATCTTCTTTTGGTATTTCTGGACTTGCTCTTGAATGGTTTATAGATTATATTGCACAACGTAATTGTACTGTACAACTATTTCTCTAAAATGCATAGTCCGTTTTTGTTCAAACTTGGCACAAGCACATTGCACAATGACATACACTTGCACATAACTTTATTTTGACATCTGATCAAAGATTGCCGACTCGTAGACTGGCAGCCATTTAATTGTAAAAAATAAAATAAAATAAAATAAAATAAAACCCAATGTTGAACACTTCCTTAACCATTTCTCAGACGTGCATTTACTAATTTTATTCAAACATGGTACACAGATAAAGAGTGATGGCTTATATTAGCGTGTCTTTTTTTTTCGAGATCAGATCCAAGATGGACGACTGGTGGCCATTTTAGTTTTTAAAAACCTGATCTGGAACACGTCAATCATTTCTCGGCTATACATTTACCGATATTTTTCAAACTTGGCATACCAATAAATAATGACAGCTTACATATGCAGCTCATTTTTTTCGGAATCAGATCCAAGATGCCCGACTGGCAGCCATATTAGTTGTAAAAAAAAACAAAAAAACCCGATGTTGAACATGTCCTCAACCATTTCTCGGACATGCATTTAGCGATGTTATTCAAACTTGGCACCCAGATAATGAATGATGGCTTACATAGGCTTGTCATTTTGTTTCTGGATAAGATCTAATATGGCCGACTGGTGGTCATTTTGTTAAAAAAATGTGTCTCTTACCATTTCTCCGACATTCATGGTCCAATTTTGTTCAAACTTGGCACAAGCACAGTATATCATGCCATATATTTGTCCCTCAGTTTATTTTGCGATCTAAGCAAAGATGTCTGACGAGTTGGCTGGTGACCATTTTAGTTGTACACAGGCAAGCCCTTTAACTCCATACAACAAAATTAGTAAAACAGCGGGGGCTATGACATTTTATGTCTTATTTATTTAGGTACTTTAATATCACCTTTCATTGTTATATGGATGATATCTAGATATAGCTGTCCGTTTAAGATGATGATGTGCTCTGATCTGCAATTCTGAATTCTGTTCTCTCTGAAATTAAAATATAAATGTCCATCAACTTTCATTAACTCATTGCTCCGAAGACTGACATGTTTCATGACCTCGCCTCATTTCTCTGATAAAAACTTCATCATTAGACAACGAAACATGGGGATCACCACCTGATCTTTCCTTACACAGCAACAAACATTGGTGTCACTTTGGAACAAACTCTTTCCCATGCATATTCAAAACATGTTGTACTGTTTCTTTTTTTTTTTTTTTTTTTTTACTAAATCTGCACAATATTGGTCAAATCTGTTCACTCTGAAATTGGAGTATTACTGAAACTTTAGATCATAACCGGGCGTAGTGGCGTGCGCCTGTAATCCGGCTACTCGGAGGCTTGGGTTGGAGGATCGCTTGAGGACGGGGAATCTGCACTGGGCAGGGTGTAGAGCAGCCCGGAATCATGGCGAAACCCAAATCCTGATCCCTGTGTCGTAAGAGGCGACCAGGGTTGCGTCAGGAAGGGCATCCGGCGTAAAACCTGTGCCAAATCAGTATGCGGATCATAACGGATGATCCGCTGTGGCGACCCCTAACGGGAGCAGCCGAAAGATGAACAACAACAACAACTGAAACTTTAGATCATAGTCTTGAAACAGCACACCCACATTACTTCATCTCACTGAACAAGCTGGCCTGCTTCATCTCTCAAGCCCTTAACACTCATTCAAATAATGGTAGGTCTTGTTTGAATGTCATACGTTTGATCATTTCATTGCAAACCTCAAAATACTTCACTAGCTCCTAGTATTTTCAAGTACAGAGTTTTTTTTAAATATGGCTGATCACATATAAAGCCAAGCACATAAGCTTGTGCCGACACATCTTATCTAACCACACCTCCCTGCAATAAATCTACAGTCCAGAAACGGGAATCTCCTGGTCGTTCCTTGCATGAGAATGAAGACTTTTGGTGATCGAGTATTCTTTGGATGTGGCTGCTCAGTTGCAGAACTCTCCTTTTTAATATCCTGAGAGCCTCATCAATTACGGATTTCAAGCCTCCATTAAAATCCCATGTTTTTACAGGTGTCTTCAATCATTTTCACTTTTCTTACCTCTCCCTTCTTTGTAAGGTGCTTTGAGATGTCGCTTGTCAATGAAAAGCTTGATCCAAGAAGTCAATTGATTGATTATATCAATTAACTTCCTCTCCCATTTCAATCTTCCACAAAAGTTACACTCAACTTTGTTAGGCCTGATTTTGAAATTCAATCCTTTATGAACAACCCTCAATGACATTTTCAAAGCAGACTGATTTTGATTGAAAGGGTGAAAGCTTGAACAGAGTAAAATGGACAGGGCCTAAGGGTTCCTTTTTTTTTCTTCTAAAATGAGCAACCAATGCATACGATGGAGCTCAAAAGACATTCCCAGCAGAAAAAAATTAGAAGCCTTTTAAAGCTGAGAGATAAGGATGAAAGGACTGCCTTACAGGCCTCAGATCTTGCAAAAATATCACAGGCCTTTGATTCATCAGGCATACCGCAGGTTGCTTGTCTGGCACTGTTTAATGCTAAATACTGTTCTGAACTGGGTGGGGGTAATATCATGGAGTGTAGACTATATTTGCTAAGATTGGATATATGACTGCTTTATTTATGCAATAGTGCTGTTTCAGTGTTGAAGTTAAGTGTCTTTCTCTAGCTTTGTTTTCTTGCTTGTTCTACCAACCTCCTTGTTGGAGTGGAATTGTGGAATTTTTGCAGATGGAATTTTTGAACAAACATGCGAGCACTTCTAATTATTTGGGTGAACGCAGTCTGTGGCGTCTGTGCGAGGTTGAGCAACCAGAGACCCGCAACAAATCTACCAAGCACCGGTTAAAGGCTCATTAGGTTGATTTGACATCTGAAAGAGGATTTAATTTCAAGCACGGATGTTGGGACAATGGGGGTAATGAAGTATGAGCTTTCTCTGGAGAATATCAACAGAAGAAGCCCGTTGGCTGGATCAGCGATGGTCAAATGGACAATGCCACTGACTGACCTGTTCATTGATGAGCTAATGATCAGTGTCATTGATTTGCTTTCAGCACGATAAAAGGTGACACGGAAAGGTGTTTAGAGCAGAGAACATGAAGAGCGATCAAGTGGATGAATGTTGAGTGACGTGGAGGTGCGAGGCAGGGAGCATCATGGTGATCTTGGAGGGGAAATCACTGTTTAAGGGCTCAAACCGTGTTCTGTGCTGGACAAACACCCTGGATTCGTTGGCTTTCCTGCTTGTGGAGTGTGATGAATAGGCCGTATTGGCCTGACCAACTGTGGTGCTGCTGTTGGGCATGCGCCAAGGTGTACTTTCCACCTCCATAGTTCTTGTGAGCGTGCTGCGAGCTAGAATGCCTCTGAGTTCCCAAGGGATCCAAATGCCCATGGACTTTGCTGATGTTCAAAACTCACTCATCTGGACTCCGCGCATACTGTGAGAAAATAAAATCCAAACTCTCTCTCTCTGCATGTTTCACACTCAAGAAGCATTTTGTACCAAGAGACAGTTCAATTGCTCATGGTGCTATGAAAGAAACTCAACCTGAATCCATTGTCTTGTTGTTGGAATTTGGAATTTGTTAATGGTGCTGGCAGAAACTTGCTTACTCTTCACAAAGGACACCGTGGGATCTTTAAGTCCCTCAACTAGTACCGGTAGATGGGACACCCAGTTTAACATCCATCCGAGGGATAGCACACACATTGGTGAATTACCCTGCTTGTGAAACACCAGGATCACAGTTTATAGCTGGGCCAAGATTCAAACTCAGGTTAGATGGGTTAGAGGTGAGTGTGCATACCTCTCGGCCATCCTGCCAGCCTGTTAATGTATATAGTTTCTCAATATTGTGTCTCACTCAGAACAGCCTGGTATTTTCTAGAAGTTCCAGCTTTGCACATGGATTTGTTTTATTTGGTGATCTGGATATACATTGATGTGCATTTAGATGACTCGATCTCTTCTGTTAGTCACAGACTGGTGTCTGTACAGCCTCACATGGTTTGATTTCAGGCCTGCTGTGACGTGTTAAATGCAACATGTTTGACTTCTTTGCTACCATGTTTTGAGTTAAAGGGCTGTCTACACATTATGTCCTCACAAATGTCCAACAACCCCCAATGTGCCCCATCCATGCCACTACACCCCTCTTCTCCCTCTCTCTCCCCACCCTCCTTAACCCCTGTATGACCAACGAGGTACAGTTCAGGTATACCACCCCAAATCGCGTTTGAACTTCAATACGTTTTGTCCCAACGTTCCTAAGAAGATTAAATCCCTTTTATCCCTCCACAGGCCCTCCCTCCTTTCTCATAGATTGTTTTCTCAACGCCCCTCTTCCCTCCCTGCCCTGGTCATGAACATAATATATAGATGTGCTGTAAACCGTCATAATCAAAGCATTGCTCATTTGGTTGCTTCCTCGTATTATGATGAAAGAAATTGTTTCCCAAACTGATGGTATATCCCAGTGATTAAAAACACACAGTTGCTATGTTCTCACCATTCCTTGAAAATTGATCTCATATGAATATGATGATTCTTCTTTTTCAGGATGAGTATTCATTATATAGGTCATCTCTTTGCTATTTATGCACATATTTTGATGGTTGGTGAAGGAGGTGTTAGAGCAGAGAAACGAGATGTTGGCGGACATTTTTAACAGCTCATTGGAGTCAGGAGAGGTATCAGAGGTTTGGAAAGTAACAAATGCAATACTATTATATAATAAAGGATCCAGAGAATAATTGGGGATGTATGTTAGTTTAACACCTGTTATTTGAAGTTGGGGAAGATGTTTGAGATGTTAATCAGGGGTCGGATAGGGAACTTCTTCAAGAATTTCAAAATAATTAAAGGTAGTCAGTTTAAAATTCAATCCAGCATGGACTTACAAAAGGGGGATCATGTTTAACAAATGTATTGGAGTTCTTCGAAGCAGTTTCTGATTGGATGGATGAGAGAAGTGCAGTTGGATGTAGTATGTCTTGGCTTTTAGAAAGCTTTTGATAAGGTACCACATTGAAGGTTGATAGTTAAAGTGAGGACTTGGAGTAGCTGACAGGGTAATCAACTGGAATGGAAACTGCATTAGAAATAGGAAGTAAAGAGAGGCTGTAAGTGTGAACAGGTGTTGGAGTACCTCAAGGTTCAGTACTGGGACCATGATTGTTTATAATTTACATCAACAATTTAAATAGTGGGGTTAATAGTAAGCTTTCTAAATTTCCAGGTTACTCAAGGCTTGGATATAAGGTAGGTAGCAGACAGGGTGGTGATCAGAATCAGGAAAGTCCAGATACTTTAATCGATTGGGAAAAAGATTGGCAGATTCAGTTTAACATAAGGAAATGTAAGGTGCTGGGGGATTGGTATGAACAATGAAAATAGAGATTACATGATGCAAGAGGAAATCTTCGAAAATGTCACAGAGGGGAAGGATCTGGAGGTGGTGATACATACAGGTGGGAAGCAGACAGGACAGGTAGCTTATAAGTAAAGCAAACAGGGTTTTAGGTTGTATTCATAAAGGGATCATTTGTAAATCAAAATAGGTGGTTTTAGCATAGTACAGGAATGTAATGAGGCCTCATCTAGAATATTAGCCTGGTGTTGGCTCAGTGGTTAGGGTGGTGGCTTGGGATCCTAGGGTCCTGAGTTCAATCCCCGTTAGCCGCTGAATTAATACACCAGGGGGTTCACTCAGCCCGTCATCCTTCCAAGGTCGGCAAAATGAGTACCAGTTCCAGTGTGTGTACTGGTAGAGGGGCACTGCATCAGCGACACAGTCGCGCTTCAAGAAATAATAGCTACCCCGGCAGCTAAGCTGCCATACGACCACCACCACGTCTAGAATATTGTGTGCAGCTTTGATCACTACATCTGAGGAAGGTCATCACTGTTATAGATGGGGTACAGCGTTGGGCTACTAGATTGATTACTGGGCTCGCTAAACTCAGCTATGAGGAGCAGCTGAAGAAGATGACTTTACACATCAGAAAAGAGGTGATTGGGAAGGGAGTTGATCGACATAATGAAGGGTATAAACAAAATAAGTGCAAAGGATTCAACAGAATAGGGTGATATGATCAGGGGCTGCAGCCTGAGAGTGAAGAACAGGAGAGTTAATAAGAGGTCTTTCACTCAGAAAGTAGTGATGCATGGAATGGTCTCCTTGGAAAGCTAGCAGCAGCAAAATAGTAAAAAAGTTTAAATTGGAATTAGATAAGTACACAGAAGTATTGGAGATAGTGAGGTGTAGAGATATTAGCAGGACTTGTAGGTCATTTGTATATGGATAGGTGATAGTAAAGATAACGTATGTTGTGATTGTGATGTCTATGGGAGGATCTCATTTCCTGACGTCCATGAGAAAGTGTTCCTCCACTCTGACCATAAGTTTTTATTTGTAGTCGTAAAAAATAAAAAATACTTTCAGTTTTAATTTGTCTGGATATATATGCCCCTCTCCCCCACCCCCCCCCCCAAGCATATTTAGATTGGGTTTGTGGCCAGAGACGGATTTGTTTGGTCTGTTATTGGTGTAGCGCAGAATACAAATTCAACAGCACAGTCTATACTCCGGTCGGGGATCAAATCCAGATGAGAATAGCTCAAAGGTAAGTGTCCAACTTCTGCACTATTCTTTCACACCCAAGAACATGTGTAGAGCTTGAACAAATGGTTGGATGGACAGCAGCCATCTGGACAGAATGTGACCACTCCCAATCGCAACTATGTAACACGGGTCTTTACCTAAAGATGGCCGGACCAAAGCCTTTCTTTGCAAGTCTGCGTCGAGCGGGTGCCACTTTGTATCCTCTGCAATGTTGGTGCAATTTAGGGTAACATTACCATTTATCGATTCCCAAGTGATTAGATGGGCTGGCATCGCTTTAAAAACAAGTTGGCTGGTTGACTTACAGGCCGCAGTGTTGCAGCTGACACTGCTTGTTTGTAGTGGGTGGTTCTGTCTTTCATAGGCTCTGCGCACTGCAGACCACAGCTTAAGCCGGAAGAAGAAAAAAAAAAAGTGTTCTCTTCCAAGGAACCTCATCACAGGAGGAGGCCAATAGTTTTATCAAAGCCTGAGCTAGTATTGCTAATTTATGGTTATTTGCCCATGCATCTATTTTCTTTGATATTATCAGTGTTTATATTCCTTGCTGGAGGTTGAGTTTGTCACATTTTGAATAATGGAATTCTCTCTGCGACACAAAAGCTGGACTTGACCTTGCAACATATTCTGGTTCCCAGACTCGGTGATAATAATGATAATTTATGTTAAAAAGTACAAACAATGACAAAGTAATTTTTTGTTGGTTCTCCTGAATCACTGAAACTGTTTGTACGTTATTTCTGTGACTTAAATGTGATAAGTGAAAAGCAGGGCTAAGCAATTGGTTCACTTCTGTCTGTCTGTCTATAAACACCAGCTTATGATCAAGGAACAGCTTGATTTCAATTGAACATTATATTTTGAACACGAATCGGAAAATGAACCTGCAGTTTAGCAGGACTTTGGCTCTGAATTCGTCCAGATCGCACATACGTAGAGATGAGTGAAATAATTTTTACTCTCTGCTTGTCTGTCAGTCAAACAAAATTAAAAATCATTCCAAACAGGAAACTTACTGTTTTAAGGATGTTATAAAGGACACAAACAACAGTCACAATGAACTAATATATGTGTTACATAATGCGGTGTTAGATAATGCATTCTTAGATAATGCAGTGTAAGATAATGTGGTGTAAAAGATGCTGCATCAACGGCAGTAAACTTCAAAAAAAAGTTTTTGTTTTTTTTCAGCCTTTAAAATCTTTCTTTTATTTAAATTGAATTATCGACAAACACTACAGAACACAATTCACCTTTTTGTCACTTTCAACAACCTTCCATTTAACAAGACTTGGAAAAAAATATTCATGCCCAAAGGGCAGAGTAACTATGAGATGCAGCATGCTGACAAATATGGTGGAGCATTGCACTGTGTGGTTACCATCATGCCTGTTATGCAAGGTTCACGAACAAAACGAACATAGATCATGCTCGGAAACGCAAAGCAAGAGTTTAAAAGACTCTTCCCATGTCCTTTTTCTCGAGACTGTTCGGGGTAAGGTGTTCTGTGAACTCTCTAGTTTTTTTGAATGCTTTGAATGTCATTATGAAAGTTTTTGGAAGCTTGTTTTTAAACGAGACAAGTTGTACACAGTAGATCATCGATTATTCAGCCATTCAAGCATATACCAGTGACGTGCAGGATGAGGACATTAAGAGACTTGAGTGTACTATCATGTGAATTACAAGAACATTCGTAGACTTTAGACGATTCACTATGTACATAATAATACACCTGCTAGTCTGTCTGTCCCTTCGTCACAAATCGCAAGAGGACGGAATCTCGCAAGATTGTGAATTGAATGTTATTTCGTCATTATTTCATTTCAACTTTGTATATGTATGCATCACAAGCCAATTATTTAGGATAATCTATTAACACAATTAGTATACTCAAAATCACTTGAGAGTGGCAATTATACATGATTTCCATGGGACATATCTCACGAGAAGTTGAATGGGGAGCTGAAGGTAGTTTGGGTAATCGTTCTCACGAGACCCGAGATTGTAATGGAATGAAAGGAGAAGTTGCAACGGTGGTAAAGCATGTTATTATGAGGAAGAAGCAGGTGAAGTTGGTAATGGAATAAGATTAGGGTGGATCGGGGAGGGGAAAGAGTTAACTCTTCCACAATTTTAATGAGGTAATGAAGAAATCGTATGTAATGATGTAAGACTGCCTTCTTGCTTTGAAGAATGGGAATAAAGGGGTAGGGGGCACAGAGAGTTGGGAGAGGCTGAGGCTTTGGGTGGGGGGGTTCAGTATTTGCGGTGGCAATGGGGTTTGAAGACTTGGGTTTGTGGGGGTTGAGGACAAGATGGCCAGGGGAGCGGGTTGGGAAGGGGGGGGGGTTGAGGACTTGGGGTTGAGAGGTGAGTTGAAGTCTTGAGGTGTGGTGGTGGATGGGGGTTAATTTAGGCAGGTAACTATTCTTTGTGTAATATTGTTGAAGTTACATTTTACATGACGTGGAATTTCCGTGGGTATACCTACTTGGACTTGGGATTGGGAGAGGGGTTGAGGACTTGGGGTTGGAGGTGGGGAGGGTCTTGAGAACTTGAAGTCACATTTTACATGACAAGGAACTTCCGTGGGTACCTGCGAGTTTATTTACATTGGTTATTTACATTTATATTTACTTTGTCACTCAGGGTCGTTGTGGATTTTGCAAAGAAACCACATGCAGCACGAAACATTAGGATACATCAGTGTACTTTTTCATGAATTACGAGGACATTCGCAGATAATGGACGGAAACATAATTTATGGGAATTGAGCCTCGCTCCAAACATCATCAGTCATTCAAGCCATATACTAAAATTCGTACAATTATTTCTGTGATATAAAAAGGGGGTCTCTACTTATTCGGTACATGTTTCCATTCAAATCCACTTATATCTCCAAGCAAAATCGTATTAATTATTGGCACGAGTTTTGACCCCCAACGCCAACCTCATCATCCTGTACAGACCATGTAAGCATCGGGACAACTAACTCACTCCCCCTCCTCCCAGTGTAGCCCCGATGCCCCAAAGCTGGGTTTGATCCTTCTTGGGAACAGTCAGTCCTCTTAACGCTTTGTCACGTGGGGGTGCTCAGCTAAATAAAGCACCAGAACAAGGAGCGAGTTGTGCCCCCGAGGAGACAAGTTTGAGATCAAACCAAAGACGTTAAAAAATCATAATAAACCGTTTGTGAAAGAAACCAAAACAGGTCTAATAAATGCCCTTGAGACCGAAACACTTTCTCGTGTTTACAATCTTCGCAGCTGTGTTGGTGCGCAGTGTTAACGATTCTGGATACGCACGACCCTCGAGGGGTCTTCGGACTGTTTGGGTTTGATCGGTAGCACTGGACCTCCAGTCCTCCACGTCCAGTCTGCATTCGCAGCTACTCGCCTTGCTCCGAGAAAGGAACTCCTTCCAAACTGCATTTGTACTTGTAAAAAATGGGGGGAAAAAAATCCTTAAATAACTCTGGGTAATTCACCGAGTCACTGTCGCTTGTTTGAACGTTCGATTCCTTGCACGCGCTCCGACTTTGAACGTTTGGTGAATGGTTGGTTTGGGGTCAACGAGTCACATGGACTGGTTCTGATCCTGATGGACCATACTCTGTTGCAGAGCGTCGGTTCTGCAGAAGCTGTTTCTTGGCAAGAGTTATACTGAGTGGTTTGCTCTTGCCTTCCCAGCAGTCGTGGGGGCAGGAATTTGTCATTTGTTTAAGGTGCCGGCGATTGCTCGCCGACTCTTGGCGAAGGATGCCGTGGGATCTTTTGACGTCCACCACCTAATGGTGGCATATAGAGGCCTTTTAATGTTTATTCAGAGTGACGGCATTGATATAAATCACGTTGATGAATCACCCTGCCTGTAGAAACACCAGGATGACTGTTTCTTGCTGGGTCGAGATTCAAACCCAGGTAAGACAGCTTATTGGCGAGCGTGCGTATCTCAAGACTGGGCCATCCTGCCAACGGTGTCGCTCGGCTGTATCCGATGCAGAAAGATGATCCGATCCGGTAGAGTGATTCGGTTCGGACAAGGCGTACCGAATACGTGGTTCGCCAATGGTTAAACCGCGTGGTTAATTAGGTAACCTAATTCCATAGACGGGAGGACCCTAGGTCACCCGGTTGAGTTATTGGCGTCCACAGTCGGTTAAGCGACACGCCGCGTCACGGAATTATCCGTGAGCGACGGCCTACAAATCCGGAGAGTCTGGTGGGAATCGACGGAGCTTCCCCCACCTAGTGGTCTTCTCACCCGTCCCTGCTGGCCCGCAACAATATGTATGTATAATTATATATATATATATATATATATGCACATATTTAGAGAGATAAACAAGGTCCGTCTAAAAAGTAACGGGACTGAGCCTGCTGTGTGCTCCACTTACACAACTTGAATGAATGGGTTGCGTCAGTCTTTCGCAACATTCCAGAAATATATATATATGATTGTTGATGGTTGACTGCGCTGATTATGTGATTTTTTTTTTTACAGGTCGTGCTGTACACGTTGTCTGGTCTGAGTCGTCACACTATGATTCATGAGCAGAGAGCCAATCTGAAGTTTCTTGCCAAGCTTGGCAAAACACCTTTGAATCCTTCACAATGCTGCAGTATAAGTCTACAGGGAGCAACAATGTCACATACACGTGCATTTGAATGGAAAAAAAAGTTCAAAGAGGGAAGGGAGGAGGTTGAAGATGATCCACGGTCTGGGAGACCTTCAAGGAGCAGAATGGCGAACAACATCGAGCTTGTGAAGCAGATGGTGTGCAGAGATTGTCGACTCACGGTGCGGATGATTGCTGAGGAACTTTCCATCAACAAGGACGCTGTCTGGAGCATCATGACTGAAAATCTCGAAATGCGCAAGGTGTGTGCAAGGATGGTCCCCAAGCTGTTGGCCAAGGACCAGAAACGGCAAAGAGTCACTGTCTGTCAAGACGTTATCGAGCGCCTCGAGGACGATCCAGACCTGCTCAGGAGAGTCATTACTGGCGATGAATCGTGGATATTCTAATATATTCCAAGACCAAACGGCAGAGTCGTCAGTGGAAAAGGCCAGCTTCA